>NW_028166323.1:0-21818 GCF_964263955.1 Coregonus lavaretus | reverse complement strand
GAAGAGAGAGAGAGAGAGGAGAGAAGAGATGGAGAGAGAGAGGAGGAGAGAGGAGAGAGAGAGAGAAGAGAGAGAGAGAGAGAAGGGAGAGAGAGAGAGAGAGAGAGAGAGAGAGAGAGAGAGAGAGAGAGAGAGAGAGAGAGAGGAGAGAGAGAGAGAGAGAGAGAGAGAGAGAGAGAGGAGAGAGAGAGAGAGAGAGAGAGAGAGAGAGAGAGAGAGAGAGAGGAGAGAGAGAGAGACCTTGTCCTGCTCTCCATCCCCACTACTCAATACCTGTCACTATTTGACAGTCAAAGTCCCATCCACAATAGAAGGCAAGCTACTACTACCCTAAATTAGCACCCTTTGAAAGTCATGCCCAAATCATCAAAGTAACCTTTTATCTTAAAAAGGGACTGTGAAGGCACTGTGAGTGGTGGTCCAGAGGCCTTCTGATCTATGAGGTAGCGTACAGAAGAAGAGTCTGCTTTTCTTGTTGAAAAATGTAAATTATACATTGAATGTTCACAGGATGGCACTTTTTTTTTACTAGCTCGGTTATGAGCACTTCAGTCAATAATAAACTCAGTCTTTCGGCAAACAGCAATTTAAAGTGTATTTGGTGGCTAGACCAGGCTTTAGGCAACGTGAACAACTTCAGCACTTTCTTTGTCTTTTCCTTTCAATGTCCTCTTCTTTCCTTATTTCTTTCATCTCCATTTCTCCTGGTTCCTTTGTCCGCGCCTTCCTCCCACGTCTCTATTTCTCCTGGTTCCTTTGTCCATGCCTTCCTCCCACGTCTCCATTTCACCTGGTTCCTTTGTCCATGCCTTCCTCCCACGTCTCCATTTCTCCTGGTTCCTTTGTCCGCGCCTTCCTTCCACGTCTCCATTTCACCTGGTTCCTTTGTCCGCGCCTTCCTTCCACGTCTCCATTTCACCTGGTTCCTTTGTCCGCGCCTTCCTTCCACGTCTCCATTTCTCCTGGTTCCTTTGTCCGCGCCTTCCTCCCACATCTCCATTTCACCTGGTTCCTTTGTCCGCACCTTCCTTCCACGTCTCCATTTCTCCTGGTTCCTTTGTCCGCGCCTTCCTTCCACGTCTCCATTTCTCCTGGTTCCTTTGTCCATGCCTTCCTTCCACGTCTCCATTTCTCCTGGTTCCTTTTTCCGCGCCTTCCTTCCACGTCTCCATTTCTCCTGGTTCCTTTGTCCGCGCCTTCCTTCCACGTCTCCATTTCTCCTGGTTCCTTTGTCCATGCCTTCCTTCCACGTCTCCATTTCTCCTGGTTCCTTTGTCCATGCCTTCCTTCCACGTCTCCATTTCTCCTGGTTCCTTTGTCCGCGCCTTCCTTCCACGTCTCCATTTCTCCTGGTTCCTTTGTCCGCGCCTTCCTTCCACGTCTCCATTTCTCCTGGTTCCTTTGTCCGCGCCTTCCTCCCACATCTCCATTTCTCCTGGTTCCTTTGTCCGCGCCTTCCTCCCACATCTCCATTTCACCTGGTTCCTTTGTCCGCGCCTTCCTTCCACATCTCCATTTCTCCTGGTTCCTTTGTCCGCGCCTTCCTTCCACGTCTCCATTTCTCCTGGTTCCTTTGTCCGCGCCTTCCTTCCACGTCTCCATTTCTCCTGGTTCCTTTGTCCATGCCTTCCTTCCACGTCTCCATTTCTCCTGGTTCCTTTGTCCGCGCCTTCCTCCCACATCTCCATTTCTCCTGGTTCCTTTGTCCGCGCCTTCCTCCCACGTCTCCATTGTGTGCCCCCGCCCTTCTGACTCCCATTGACCTCTGGATGGTTCACAGCATAATGTATTTCTGTCTGTAGCACTTTTTGACAACTACTGAGGTAAAAAAAAGGCCTTTATAAAATACATTTGATTGATTGACTTTCAGTTTGAAATTATCTTTGAGGTTATTTGAACATTAAATGTACCTTTACAACAATTGTGAGGCTTCAGTGACTTACAGTGAACCTGTATCTCTCTATCCTAATCAAAGAGAACACCTTCCTCTTGTCAGGTATTTTTTAGTCTCAACGATCGTAAATTACTCCGACCCCCCCCCGTTTAGACAGAACAGAGTGGCTCTGAGCCAAATAGCCACCTACATGTGAAACTGACAAAGCAAAATGCTTTTAACGCGGACAGCGGAATGGACGTTTCTCACATGGCACTTAGCATCTAAAAACTCTGGCTTGTCCTGTCAGTCAGAGCTCAGGTGAAATATGATTATTGATGTCCACCCTAAAGAAGGGATCAATACGCGCGCGCACACACACACACACACACACACACACACACACCGTTGGTTGGGTGCATTACACCTGAAAGGTTCCAGTCATCTATCAAGTTGAATGAAGAGAGCTCTCTACTAAGACCAAGAGCATTTCTCATCCAGCCAGGTGAATGGTCTACTACACTACTCCACATAAGAGTAAATACCACAACACTGTGTCTGTGTCCTAAACCAACTGCAGGAGACTGCTCTCACAGAATCTGGACATGGAAATCGATGGTGTCCAGTATCCTTTTCTTTTTTAATGCTTGTGTCGTCTTGCTTCAGTTTCTTCCTGAAGTGAAGCCCATGCCGAATGAGTCCCAGACACACAGCTGAAGGTTTGTTTCCTTCCTTCATTTCTGTTTCGCATTTGATCTCCTGTCCTGACAAACTGAAGGTGACAGCAATCAGAGAATTTGGACAAGTCGATCTAAAGGTGTCCCCATATTGTTATTTATTTTGCTCATTTGCACCCCCCCCCCAGTATCTGTATTTGCACATCATCTCTTGCACATCTATCATTCCAGTGTTAATACTAAATAGTAATTATTTTTGCACTATGGCCTATTTATTGCCTTACCTCCATAACTTGCTACATTTGCACACACTGTATATATATTTTCTGTTGTATTTTTGACTTTATGTTTTGTTTTACCCCATATGTAACTCTGTGTTGTTGTTGTTTTTATCGCACTGCTTTGCTTTATCTTGGCCAGGTCGCAGTTGTAAATGAGAACTTGTTCTCAACTGGCTTCTTACCTGGTTAAATAAAGGTGAAATAAAAAAATAGCTTTTCTGGCTAGCTACAGTCTCCTGCTTCAGTATAGACACACTGAAGCAACCACACTGAAGCAACCACACTGAAGCAACCACACTGAAGCAACCACACTGAAGCAACCACACTGAAGCAACCACACTGAAGCAACCACACTGAAGCAACCACACTGAAGCAACCACACTGAAGCAACCACACTGAAGCAACCACACTGAAGCAACCACACAAGTGAAGAATATCATTGACCTGTGCATTGTATGGTACAGCCAAAGATGTTCAAGCCACGCGGGGGAAGAATATCTTTCCTTTATTCATTGTGTATTGTATTGTGGGGATGTTTTGGAGTAATGGGATGATTGTGAAGCAGCACAATCACAAGTGAAGAATACCATTGGTTTATGCATTGTATGGTAAGGGGCAGGGCTGTGGGGGTCATGAGATTTTGTCAGCCGGTTATTGCCATGCAAAAGACTGCCGTTTCTAATAGTATCTGAATCCAGGTCAGTTACATCTGAATCCAGGTCAGTTACATCTGAACCCAGTTCTGCTCTTTAACATAGGTCTGAACAGTTACGTCTGAACCCAGGTCAGTTACGTCTGAACACAGGTCAGTTACGTCTGAACCCAGGTCAGTTACGTCTGAACCCAGGTCAGTTACGTCTGAACCCAGGTCAGTTACGTCTGAACACAGGTCAGTTACGTCTGAACCCAGGTCAGTTACGTCTGAACACAGGTCAGTTACGTCTGAACCCAGGTCAGTTACGTCTGAACACAGGTCAGTTACGTCTGAACACAGGTCAGTTACGTCTGAACCCAGGTCAGTTACGTCTGAACCCAGGTCAGTTACGTCTGAACACAGGTCAGTTACGTCTGAACCCAGGTCAGTTACGTCTGAACCCAGGTCCGTTACATCTGAACCCAGGTCAGTTACATGACTCAGTCAATATTTACTATACAGAACGGAATGAGATGAACACACACACACACACACACACACACACACACACACACACACACACACACACAGAGGAAACCAACAACAAAACTGGGACAATAAAACCTAGGCTGCCTGGATGACAGACAAAAAAACTAATAATTATGTTAAACCTTTTTAAATGTAAAACAGTAATGTATCATTTTAATAAATTGAATTCCCTATTTATCTCAGAGCCAGCTAGCTCAGTGTTTGATGGCATTTAATGGCAGCTTATTCCCTAGTCTGAACTCTGTGTTAATTCCAACATATGAAATATAAATAGTGCTTTCTGGGTAGAACACACGTCATGCCTATAACACGTATCACGCCTGATGACTACGAATATTGACACCTGCTGGTTTCACAGTAAGCAAAGCTTAAACCCGTCATTTGATTGCTGGTGGAAAGCAGAAGAGAATCCGGGGTAACAGCACTGCAGAAGAGAATCCGGGGTAACAGCACTGCAGAAGAGAATCCGGGGTAACAGTAACAGGACTTCCAGGTCTTAGGAAGGCAGTAGCAGTGCACTTAGCCATCCGCTACACGTGCGCGCCTCGTTATGGATGCAGAAGGAAACTATTAGATGAGGGGAGGGGGAGGAGGAGGAGGGGAGGAGGGGAGGATGAGGGGAGGGGGAGGAGGAAGAGGTCAATGGTAAAGGAGGAGGGAGGAGATAAAAGCGAGGGAGGAAAGGAATATTTAGGAACAGGGGAAATATGAAAATGCCTTTGGGAAAAAGACATTAAAACTTCACTCAGAAAGTTAATTCCTAGTGGTTTCTAAGCGGCTCAAACTTTGCTTGACACAAATTGAGAGAAAGAGAGAGCCCGGAATTCATGTGTAGCATCTCGCGTGGTTAGAATGATCACTATTTGAGGGTCTGACCCTCCAAGTGGCTCTGGCTCATCTGTGCACCACAAGACTGTGTTAACCCTCTGAGCTAAATCCTACAAGACAGGGTGTTAGCCCACTGAGCTAAATCCCACAAGAATGTGTTAGCCCACTGAGCTATAGCCTAGAATTAACAATGTTTCAACCAAGCCAAACAGAGACCACCCTAACTCAGAAACACCAGAGGTCTGAGAACATGTGCTGTAATTAACAGATATCAATAATGGATGAGTCTACATCACAGAGTGGTTATGACAAGTGTCCTCCCATCATAGCCCACTGTAATGTTCCCATCATAGCCCACTGTAATGTTCCCATCATTGCCCACTGTAATGTTCCTATCATAGCCCACTGTAATGTTCCCATCATAGCCCACTGTAATGTTCCCATCATTGCCCACTGTAATGTTCCTATCATAGCCCACTGTAATGTTCCCATCATAGCCCACTGTAATGTTCCCATCATTGCCCACTGTAATGTTCCCATCATTGCCCACTGTAATGTTCCCATCATTGCCCACTGTAATGTTCCCATCATAGCCCAATGTAATGTTCCTATCATAGCCCACTGTAATGTTCCCATCATAGCCCAATGTAATGTTCCCATCATTGCCCACTTTAATGTTCCCATCATTGCCCACTGTAATGTTCCCATCATAGCCCACTGTAATGTTCCCATCATAGCCCACTGTAATGTTCCTATCATAGCCCACTGTAATGTTCCCATCATAGCCCACTGTAATGTTCCTATCATTGCCCACTGTAATGTTCCTATCATAGCCCACTGTAATGTTCCCATCGTAGCCCACTGTAATGTTCCCATCATAGCCCACTGTAATGTTCCTATCATAGCCCACTGTAATGTTCCCATCATAGCCCACTGTAATGTTCCTGTCAAAGCCCACTGTAATGTTCCCATCGTAGCCCACTGTAATGTTCCCATCATAGCCCACTGTAATGTTCCTATCATAGCCCACTGTAATGTTCCCATCATAGCCCACTGTAATGTTCCTGTCAAAGCCCACTGTAATGTTCCCATCATAGCCCTCTGTAATGTTCCTATCATAGCCCAATGTAATGTTCCCATCATGCCAACTCTAATGTTCCCATCATAGCCCTCTGTAATGTTCCCGTCATAGCCCAATGTAATGTTCCCATCATAGCCAACTGTAATGTTCCCATCATAGCCCACTGTAATGTTCCCATCATAGCCAACTGTAATGTTCCCATCATAGCCCACTGTAATGTTCCTATCATAGCCCACTGTAATGTTCCCATCATAGCCAACTGTAATGTTCCCATCATAGCCCACTGTAATGTTCCTATCACAGCCCACTGTAATGTTTCCATCATAGCCCACTGTAATGTTCCCATCATAGCCCACTGTAATGTTCCTCTCATAGCCCACTGTAATGTTCCCATCATAGCCCACTGTAATGTTCCCATCATAGCCCACTGTAATGTTCCTATCATAGGCCACTGTAATGTTCCTATGATAGCCCACTGTTATGTTCCCATCATAGCCCACTGTAATGTTCCCATCATAGCCCACTGTAATGTTCCCATCATAGCCCACTGTAATGTTCCTATCATAGCCCACTGTAATATTCCTATCATAGACCACTGTAATGTTCCCATCATAGCCCACTGTAATGTTCCCATCATAACCCACTGTAATGTTCCCATCATAGCCCACTGTAATGTTCCCATCATAGCCCACTGTAATGTTCCTATCATAGCCCACTGTAATGACCCCATCATAGCCCACTGTAATGTTCCCATCATAGACCACTGTAATGTTCCCATCGTAGCCCACTGTAATGTTCCATCATAGCCCACTGTAATGTTCCCATCATAGCCCACTGTGATGTTCCCATCATAGCCCACTGTAATGTTCCCACCATATCCCACTGTAATGTTCCCATCATAGCCCACTGTAGTGTTCCCATCATAGCCCACTGTAATGTTCCCATAATAGCCCACTGTAATGTTCCCATCATAGCCCACTGTAATGTTCCCATCATTGCCCACTGTAATGTTCCCATCATAGCCCACTGTAATGTTCCCATCATATCACACTGTAATGTTCCCATCATAGCCCACTGTAATGTTCCATCATAGCCCACTGTAATGTTCCCATCATAGCCCACTGTGATGTTCCCATCATAGCCCACTGTAATGTTCCCATCATATCACACTGTAATGTTCCCATCATAGCCCACTGTAATGTTCACATCATAGCCCACTGTAATGTTCCCATCATTGCCCACTGTAATGTTCCCATCATAGCCCACTGTAATGTTCCCATCATATCACACTGTAATGTTCCCATCATTGCCCACTGTAATGTTCCCATCGTAGCCCACTGTAATGTTCCATCATAGCCCACTGTAATGTTCCCATCATAGCCCACTGTGATGTTCCCATCATAGCCCACTGTAATGTTCCCACCATATCCCACTGTAATGTTCCCATCATAGCCCACTGTAGTGTTCCCATCATAGCCCACTGTAATGTTCCCATAATAGCCCACTGTAATGTTCCCATCATAGCCCACTGTAATGTTCCCATCATTGCCCACTGTAATGTTCCCATCATAGCCCACTGTAATGTTCCCATCATATCACACTGTAATGTTCCCATCATAGCCCACTGTAATGTTCCATCATAGCCCACTGTAATGTTCCCATCATAGCCCACTGTGATGTTCCCATCATAGCCCACTGTAATGTTCCCATCATATCCCACTGTAATGTTCCCATCATAGCCCACTGTAGTGTTCCCATCATAGCCCACTGTAATGTTCCCATAATAGCCCACTGTAATGTTCCCATCATAGCCCACTGTAATGTTCCCATCATTGCCCACTGTAATGTTCCCATCATAGCCCACTGTAATGTTCCCATCATATCACACTGTAATGTTCCCATCATATCCCACTGTAATGTTCCCATCATAGCCCACTGTAATGTTCCCGTCATTGCCCACTGTAATGTTCCCATCATTGCCCACTGTAATGTTCCCATCATATCACACTGTAATGTTCCCATCATAGCCCACTGTAATGTTCCCATCATAGCCCACTGTAATGTTCCCATCATTGCCCACTGTAATGTTCCCATCATAGCCCACTGTAATGTTCCCATCATATCACACTGTAATGTTCCCATCATAGCCCACTGTAATGTTCACATTGTAACAACAGTAAGCCTCACAGCAAGGCAATCAAAGTAATATTATATTGTCCACATACACTTAGATCAGTCCAGGAGCAATAATAACCTCTAGGATCTCCATCCCTACAGGAAGAAAGATAGCCACACATCGCAGCCATGTACCACACAGCAATATGCTTTACAAGAAATACACAAATGGACTACGTTGGAGGAGTAACATGACCACTATTCCTCCCTACAGTTCTGGGTACCTACAGCCTCGTGCCTCGCTGGCTGAATGGAACCTGCGCGCTGTGCTGTGGACTGACGTCACCCGTCCGCGTTTCCCCTCCAGACCAACTAGTTGGGTGGTAGACATCTCCAGCTCGGTGGTTGGGTGGTAGACATCTCCAGCTCGGTGGTTGGGTGGTAGACGTCTCCAGCTCGGTGGTTGGGTGGTAGACATCTCCAGCTCGCGCTGCTGCTGCCAGACAGAAGGCGGGGAGGAAAAGGAGCGAGCCTCCACGAGCACGGTAAGTCCCTAAATGAGCTTTTTGTTTTAGAAACATCAAATTCACTGTTACTTTGGATTGTGTATTAGTACATGGCACAACCATGATTGCGCACGAAACTGAAATATTATTATTGTTGAAAATGTATTTCTGCACTCTCAGTACTTTTAAAATAACATTTATAATTGTGGTCCTATTGCGGGTTATTATTCAAATAACAGTGAGTCCCCACTGGGCACACACTGGTTAAATCAACGTGGCTTCCATATCATTTGCAATAAAATTACTTTGGCTGGGAATATACGTTGAATTGACGTCTGTGCCTAGTGGATCTATTTGTGTAGGTTGGTGTTGTGTTTATCCAATCCATTATGATAAATGAGGGTGAAATTATGATATAATGTGTTGTGAATAAACTATTAACGGCAGAAGAGGTTTGTTGTGATGTACTGCTTTTAATTTGTATTCAATATTTCTGTTCTCCATAGATTTCGTGATGCGTAAAACCAGACAGAGCCGACCCACACAGGAGCCAAAATGACACTTCACGGCTGCCTGTTTTACCTCTAAACAAACATGCATCCTGAACGACGTGCTTTCCTCTATTCTTAGGTGAAATAATACATAAGAAAGACTTAGAAGATGGAGAACATATCTATCTCGAACACCCGAAGTGTATTTCCGGTGGTGTGTAACGACTCCATGGACTACTATTATCTGAGCGCGACTAACCGGACAGATCTGAACTGCACGCCCCAGTCCGAATTCTACTTTTACGCGGACCTCTACGTAGTCCTGCCGGTGATATATTCGGTAATATGCGCCGTGGGGTTAACGGGGAACACGGCCGTTATCTACGTCATCCTCAAAGCTCCCAAAATGAAGACGGTGACCAATATGTTTATCCTAAACTTGGCGATAGCCGACGACCTGTTTACCTTGGTCCTACCCATCAACATCGCCGAACACCTGCTCCACTACTGGCCCTTTGGAGAGGTGCTGTGTAAGATCATCCTGAGCATAGATCACTACAACATCTTCTCCAGTATCTATTTCCTAACGGTCATGAGTGTGGACCGGTATCTGGTCGTCCTGGCGACGGTGCGTTCCAAGCGTATGCCCTACCGCACCTACCGCGCTGCCAAGATAGTCAGCCTGTGCGTCTGGATCCTCGTGATTCTCATCGTGATGCCGTTCACCGTATTCGCCGGGGTGTACATCAGTCCCGACGACTTGGACCGGAAAAGCTGCGTCCTCAGCTTCCCCAGCCCGGAGAGTTTGTGGTTCAAGGCGAGCCGGATTTACACCCTGATCCTCGGCTTCGCCATCCCGGTGTCCACCATCTGTATTCTCTACACCATGATGCTGTACAAGCTGCGGAACATGCGCCTCAACTCCAACGCGAAGGCTCTGGACAAGGCTAAAAAGAAAGTGACTATTATGGTGTTTATAGTCCTAGCGGTGTGTCTGTTCTGTTGGACGGGGTTTCATCTCAGCACCGTAGTGGCTCTCACCACCGACCTGAGGACCACTCCGCTGCTCATCGGGTTATCCTACTTCATCACCAGCCTCAGCTACGCCAACTCTTGTCTGAACCCTTTTCTTTACGCCTTCCTGGATGACAGCTTCAGGAAAGCGTTCAAGAAGATGCTAGAATGTAGACGGGCGGGAATGCAGTAGCCTGCAGGATTAATGGATACATATGGTGAATATGGTATGTTAATATTGATGCCAATCAAAACAAACTATGATCATATGATTTATGTTTGCTTGAATCTTCATTATGGGGGCTTATCATTGTTGCCATTGTATGACTTCAATATTTTTTACATGGAACATATCATATGGAACATATCATATGGAATATATCATATGGAATCATATGGATTCTGGCAAGAATTGGAAGGGGGGTATTTATTTTCCATGGGTATTTGCCTCTTCCTCCTCCTGTCCTGAGAGGGCAGGTAGCCTACTCTGTAGTGAAGCTATGGGCCTTCAAAAGACAGTGATGTAACCTATACACTTTTGCTGTAAATACATAGTTGTTCTTCTGGCCTATGTCATTGTGAACCATAGACAAACTGGGTCAACTGGTGTACAGTCCCAATCTAGCTAACGATGTGAACTAATTCTACATTTCAGTCAGTCTATCTTATGGAGAATAATAATATCAACATATCTCCATGGTCAAGTTCAAGCTGAAGTTCAAGTAATCATTTGCGTTGACATGACACACTTTGAAAATGACTTTTAGCTTTTCCGATACCAAGAGAGTCCACATGTTACGTGTTCACAAGTAGCACTTATACACTGTATCGTACGGACAGAAATACATTGATTTTTTTTTTTTATATCTGCTGACAAATAAAATATAAGCAACCAACTGTGTGGTTTATTTACAGGAGGGCTCTCATTCATAATGGACATTACAGAGCACAACTGTGTGGTCTCATGTCGACATTCCATGCCATATGACGGGTAGATCCAGCTGTGTGCATCAATACCAAATTAATCAAATCACAGTTTGTTCGTCACATGCACAGGATAAATGGTGCAAAGGGTCCAATGAAATGTTTACTTACAAGCTCTCAAAAGTGCAGTACAGTTTAAGAAAAAATATTCATAAATAATTAATTAAAAGTAGTAAAAAAAATAGTGATGTAAATATATAGACAATAAGAAAATACCGTATACTATGAAATGTGCTTCATCAATTGAAATAATGGAATTATGGAATTAGATACAGTGGGGAGAACAAGTATTTGATACACTGCCGATTTTGCAGGTTTTCCTACTTACAAAGCATGCAGAGGTCTGTAATTTTTATCACAGGTACACTTCAACTGTGAGAGACGGAATCTAAAACAAAAATCCAGAAAATCACATTGTATGATTTTTAAGTAATTAATTTGCATTTTATTGCATGACATAAGTATTTGATACATCAGAAAAGCAGAACTTAATATTTGGTACAGAAACCTTTGTTTGCAATTACAGAGATCATACGTTTCCTGTAGGTCTTGACCAGGTTTGCACACACTGCAGCAGGGATTTTGGCCCACTCCTCCATACAGACCTTCTCCAGATCCTTCAGGTTTCGGGGCTGTCGCTGGGCAATACGGACTTTCAGCTCCCTCCAAAGATTTTCTATTGGGTTCAGGTCTGGAGACTGGCTAGGCCACTCCAGGACCTTGAGATGCTTCTTACGGAGCCACTCCTTAGTTGCCCTGGCTGTGTGTTTCGGGTCGTTGTCATGCTGGAAGACCCAGCCACGACCCATCTTCAATGCTCTTACTGAGGGAAGGAGGTTGTTGGCCAAGATCTCGAGATACATGGCCCCATCCATCCTCCCCTCAATACGGTGCAGTCATCCTGTCCCCTTTGCAGAAAAGCATCCCCAAAGAATGATGTTTCCACCTCCATGCTTCACGGTTGGGATGGTGTTCTTGGGGTTGTACTCATTCTTCTTCTTCCTCCAAACACGGCGAGTGGAGTTTAGACCAAAAAGCTCTATTTTTGTCTCATCAGACCACATTACCTTCTCCCATTCCTCCTCTGGATCATCCAGATGGTCATTGGCAAACTTCAGACGGGCCTGGACATGCGCTGGCTTGAGCAGAGGGACCTTGCGTGCACTGCAGGATTTTAATCCATGACAGCGTGGTGTGTTACTAATGGTTTTCTTTGAGACTGTGGTCCCAGCTCTCTTCAGGTCATTGACCAGGTCCAGCCGTGTATTTCTGGGCTGATCCCTCACCTTCCTCATGATCATTGATGCCCCACGAGGTGAGATCTTGCATGGAGCCCCAGATTGAGGGCGATTGACCGTCATCTTGAACTTCTTCCATTTTCTAATAATTGCGCCAACAGTTGTTGCCTTCTCACCAAGCTGCTTGCCTATTGTCCTGTAGCCCATCCCAGCCTTGTGCAGGTCTACAATTGTATCCCTGATGTCCTTACACAGCTCTCTGGTCTTGGCCATTGTGGAGAGGTTGGAGTCTGTTTGATTGAATGTGTGGACAGGTGTCTTTTATACAGGTAATGAGTTCAAACAGGTGCAGTTAATACAGGTAATGAGTGGAGAACAGGAGGGCTTCTTAAAGAAAAACTAACAGGTCTGTGAGAGCCGGAATTCTTACTGGTTGGTAGGTGATCAAATACTTATGTCATGCAATAAAATGCAAATTAATTACTTAAAAATCATACAATGTGATTTTCTGGATTTTTGTTTTAGATTCCGTCTCTCACAGTTGAAGTGTACCTATGATAAAAATTACAGACCTCTACATGCTTTGTAAGTAGGAAAACCTGCAAAATCGGCAGTGTATCAAATACTTGTTCTCCCCACTGTATGGGCCAGAGAAATTGGAAGAGAGACACGAGCCGGGTACCTGCAACAACACCAAGACTTGGTCACCTGGTTGAAAAGAACGAGACATAGTTTTTACATCAAAGTGACATTTCATTTTCTTTTTGTGTGGAAGACAGATTTTTCTCTGGCTACAGCACAGGCGTCATGCAACCGCTCCCGGACTTGACTAACATAGTCTGGTACATTAGTAGAGGACCCAACTGAATCATCAGCCTTTTAGAGGCCCTCTCACTGTGTGACCAAAGATTAGCTCAGCTGGGCTAAACCCAAAAGACTCTTGTAAGGTCTAGCAAACAGCACATACGGCACCCCCTCATCCCAATCTTTTTCTGTGTCCATACAGTGTTTACGCAACATGGTATAGTCTATTTTCATCCTTTCAAAATGTCAGCAGTCATTACAGTAGAAGTACATTTATTCTTACACTTGACTTATTCATTGGATATTATCAATCGTTGATTATCAATCATACAATGATTTATCTGCTGACCGTCACATAGACGTGCATACTAGAAATACAGTAATGTTCAAAAATATAAACGCAACATGCAACGATTTTCAACTACTTTACTGAGTTACAGTTCATATAAGGAAATCAGTCAATTTAAATAAATAAATTAGGCCTTAATCTATGGATTTCACATGACTGGACAGGAGGCACAGCCATGGGTGGGCCTAGGAGGGCATAGGTCCACCCACTGGGGAGACACGCCCAGCCAAACATAATTAGTTTTCATCAGCTGTCCGGATGGCTGGTCTCAGACGATCCCGCAGGTGAAGAAGCTGGATGTGGAGGTCCTGTGCTGGCGTGGTTACGCGTGGTCTGCGGTTGTGAGGCCGGTTGGACATACTGACAAATTCTCTAAAATGACGTTGGAGGCAGCTTATTGTAGAGAAATTAACATTCAATTCTCTGGCAACAGCTCTGGTGGACATTCCTGTAGTCACCATGCCAATTGCACGCTCCCTCAAAACTTGAGCCATCTGTGGCATTGTGTTGTGTGACAAAACGGCACATTTTAGAGTGGCCTTTTATTGTCCCCAACACAAGGTGCACCTGTGTAATGATCATGCTGTTTAATACGTTTCTTAATATTTCACACCTGTCAGGTGGATGGATTATCTCGGCAAAGGAGAAATGTTCACTAACAGGGACGTAAACAAATGAGACAAATAAGCTATTTTTTGTGCGTATGGAACATTTCTAGGATCTTTTATTTCAGCTCATGAAACAAGGGACCAACACTTTACACGTTGTTGTTATATTTTTTGTTCAGTATAAAATGTTACCAGGCAGTCGTTGTTCACTAAGCTAAATTATTTCTTAAAAATAAAATAAACAATCATGTCCAATGAGCCATTGTGCTAACCTAGATATCTCCAGAGTCATATGATATATTTAGAGAGTTCGTCCATCCCTAGACATTCAGTTACATAACATGGTTTAAATAATAGAACATTGATTATGTTCCCCAGTGTAATGTTAATGGGGGGCTAACATGGCTGCCATAGAATGTTGTAGTGTCATGTAAATGCATCATAATGCAGAAACCTCAATGTCCCAACTCCGTACATCCATGGCTCTGGACAGCTCTATGTGAAGCTGGGCTGACCTACAAATGACCATTAGTAGCGGTGTTATTTCTGAAAGCCATAACTGGTGAAACAGAGAGTAAAACCCTGCCTCTCCTCCCACCTACTCAATCTCTCTAATACACTGTTGTGAAAACACAGTTAAGCTTGGTATCATATGACACATTATTCAGTGGAACATATAAATGCAATCGCTCTCTCATGTTTGATAGGTTGGCAGGTAGCCTAGCGGTTAGTGTTGGGTCAGTAACTGAAAGGTCGCTGGTTTGAATACCTGAACCCACAAGGTGAAAAATCATTTGATCAACCCTTGAACAAGGCACTAACCCTAATTTGCTCCAGGGGCTATACTACCACGGGGTTGTCAAAGTCAATCCATGGAGGGCCGAGTGTCTGTGGAATTTTTTGTTTTTCCCTTTCAATTAAGACCTAGACAATAAGGTGAGGGGAGTTCCTTACTAATTAGTGACCTTAATTCATCAATCAAGTACAAGGGTGGAGCAAAAACCCGCAGACACTCGGCCCTCCGTGGAACGAGTTTGACATGTGGTGTAAAACAATACATTTCACTTCACCAATCCAGTGTATGTGACAATTATTTCTTACATTCAAGCCAATATAATGAGGGATAGAGCGATACCTAGTCAGTTGTACTACTGAATGCATTCAACTGAACTGTTTCTTCTGCATTTAACCCAACCCCTCTGAATCAGAGCGGTGCGGGGAGCCTTGCTCAGAACGACAGATTTTTACCTTGTCAGCTCGGGGACTCGATCCAGCAACCTTTCGGTTACTGGCCCAACGCTCCTACCTGCCAGGCTACCTCAGCCTGTCCTCCGATATGTCCACCTACCAGCCACCCACCAACCAATGCTCACACACACACACACACACACACACACACACACACACACACACACACACACACACACACACACACACACACACACACACACACACACACACACACACACACACACACACACACACACACACACACACACACACACACACACACACACACACACACACACACACACACACACACACACACACACACGTCCATGGTGTCCTTAAAGTGACAGTGAGGAGAGAGGGGAGGAGAATGATGTCCCCAGCATGTTACTTTTAGGTCATAAAATCCATTTAATCAGACGGCAGATAGCCTTGCAGTTAGAGCATTGGGCCGGTAACTGAAAAGTCGCTAGTTCGAAACCCTGAGCCGACAAGGTGAAAAATCTGCCCATGTGCCCTTGAGCAAGGCACATAACTCCATTGGCTCCAGGGTCGCCGTTGACCCTGGCTGTGACCCCACTCTCGATGTGTCTCAGAGGGAGGGGGATATGCAAAAAAAACACTCATATAAGCACCCACCCACTATGATAAGGACACGCCTCCTCAAGTTTAGCAATTAAAAAGATGTAAGAACATTACATTATGGTCATGGTTTACACAGCCACATAGAGGAGGAGGAGCCACATAGAGGAGGAGGAGCCACATAGAGGAGGAGGAGCCACATAGAGGAGGAGGAGCCACATAGAGGAGGAGGAGCCTCAAAGCCACATAGAGGAGGAGGAGCCTCACAGGGGATAATATAGGGAACTACAGCAAATCAGATGGATTTGTATTATTAGACAAACTTTATTCAGTCAGGAGTCAGGACTTAATCCATCATCACTTTGTTAATAGACCTACACTGAGTGTACAAAACATTAGGAACACCCAATCACCGTCAATGGCACAGATACACAATCCATGTCTCAGTTGTCTCAAGGTTTTCAAAATCCATCTTTAATCCTTCTTTAACCTGTCTCCTCCCCTTCATCTATACTGATTGAAGTCGATTTAACGAGTGACGTCAATAAGGGATCTTAGCTTTCATCTGGATTCACCTGGTCAGTCTATGTCATGGAAAGAGCAGAGCTGTGTTCGAATACCCATTCTAACATACTGTATACTACATACTTAATGAGTATATACTACATACTATATACAATTAGTTCATTTTAGTATACTGTACACAAAAGGCATCCTTGAGCATACTAGCGCTTCGCCTGTCTACCAGAAGTTGATGCTTCATAGTCCTCGTCGGATGTGGCAGGGCTTTCAAACTATTACAGACTACAAATGGAAGCACAGCCGCAAGATGCCCAGTGACACAAGCCTAACAGACGAGCTAAACCACTTCTATGCTCGCTTCGAGGCAAGCAACACTGAAGCATGCATGAGAGCACCAGCTGTTCCGGATGACTATGTGATCACGCTCTCCGTAGCCAATGTGAGTAAGACCTTTAAACAGGTCAACATTCACAAGGCCGCAGGGCCAGACGGATTACCAGGACGTGTACTCCGAGCATGCGCTGACCAACTGGCAAGTGTCTTCACTGACATTTTCGAACTCTCCCTGTCTGAGTCTGTAATACCAACATGTTTCAAGCAGACCACCATAGTCCCTGTGCCCAAGGACACTAAGATAACCTGCCTAAATGACTACCGACCCGTAGCACTCACGTCTGTAGCCATGAAGTGCTTTGAAAGGCTGGTCATGGCTCACATCAACACCATTATCCCAGAAACCCTAGACACACTCCAATTTGCATACCGCCCCAACAGATCCACAGATGATGCAATCTCTATTGCGCTCCACACTGCCCTTTCACACCTGGACAAGAGGAACACCTACGTGAGAATGCTATTCATTGACTACGGCTCAGTGTTCAACATTATAGTGCCCTCAAAGATCATCACTAAACTAAGGACCCTGCAACTAAACACCTCCCTCTGAAACTGGATCCTTGACTTCCTGACGGGCGGCCCCCAGGTGGTAAGGGTAGGTAACAACACATCCACCACGCTGATCCTCAACACGGGGGCCCCTCAGGGGTGCGTGCTCAGTCCCCTCCTGTACTCTCTGTTCACTCTTGACTGCATGGCCAGGCACGACTCTAACACCATCATTAAGTTTGCAGATGACACAACAGTGGTGGTCCTGATCACCGACAACGACGAAACAGCTTATAGGGAAGAGATCAGAGACCTGGCCGTGTGGTGCCAGGACAACAACATCTCCCTCAACGTTATCAAGACAAAGGAGATGATTGTGGACTACAAGAAAAAGAAGAGGACCGAGCACGCCCCCATTCTCATCGACGGGGCTGTAGTGGAGCAGGTTGAGAGCTTCAAGTTCAATGGTGTCCACATCACCAACGAACTATCATGGTCCAAACACACCAAGACAGTCGTGAAGAGGGCACAACAAAGCCTATTCCCCCTAAGGAGACTGAAAAGATTTGGCATGGGTCCTCAGATCCTCAAAAGGTTCTACAGCTGCACCATCAAGAGCATCCTGACTGGTTGCATCACCGCCTGGTATGGCAACTGCTCGGCCTCCGACCGCAAGGCACTACAGAGGGTAGTGCGTACGGCCCAGTACATCACTGGGGCCAAGCTTCCTGCCATCCAGGACCTCTATACCAGGCGGTGTCAGAGAAAGGCCCTAAAAATTGTCAAAGACTCCAGCCACCCTAGTCATAGACTGTTCTCTCTGCTACCGCACGGCAAGCTGCTGCTACTCTCTGTTTATTATCTATGTATAGTCACTTTAATAACTCTACCTACATGTACACTACCGTTCAAAAGTTTGGGGTCACTTAGAAATTAAAATAACATTAAATTGATCAGAAATACAGTGTAGACATTGTTAATGTTGTAAATGGCTATTGTAGCTGGAAACGGCTGATTTTTTATGGAATATCTACATAGGCGTACAGAGGCCCATTATCAGAAACCATCAGTCCTGTGTTCCAATGGCACGTTGTGTTTGCTAATCCAAGTTTATCATTTTAAAAGGCTAATTGATCATTACAAAACCCTTTTGCAATTATATTAGCACAGCTGAAAACTGTTGTGCTGATTAAAGAAGCAATAAAACCGGCCTTCTTGAGACTAGTTGAGTATCTGGAGCATCAGCAATTGTGGGTTCAATTACAGGCTCAAAATGGCCAGAAATAAAGAACTTTCTTTTGAAACTCGTCAGTCTATTCTTGTTCTGAGAAATGAAGGCTATTCCATGCGAGAAATTGTCAAGAAACTGAAGATCTCGTACAACACTGTGTACTACTCCCTTCACAGAACAGCGCAAACTGTCTCTAACCAGAATAGAAAAAGGAGTGGGAGGCCCCGGTGCACAACTGAGCAAGAGGACAAATACCTTAGAGTGTCTAGTTTGAGAAACAGACGCCTCACAGGTCCTCAACTGGCAGCTTCATTAAATAGTAAACGCAAAACACCAGTCTCAACGTCAACAGTGAAGAGGCGACTCCGGGATGCTGACCTTCTAGGCAGAGTTGCAAAGAAAAAGCCATATCTCAGACTGGCCAATAAAAAGAAAAGATTAAGATGGGCAAAAGAACACAGACACTGGACAGAGGAAGATTGGAAAAAAGTGTTATGGACAGACGAATCAAAGTTTGAGGTGTTTGGATCACAAAGAAGAACATTTGTGAGACGCAGACCAAATGAAAAGATGCTGGAGGAGTGCTTGATGCCATCTGTGTTATGGCCTGGGGGTGCTTTGGTGGTGGTAAAGTGGGAGATTTGTACAGGGTAAAAGGGATCTTGAAGAAGGAAGGCTATCACTCCATTTAGCAACGCCATGCCATAATCTGTGGACGGCGCTTGATTGGAGCCAATTTCCTCCTACAACAGGACAATGACCCAAAGCACAGCTCCAAACTATGCAATAACTATTTAGGGAAGAAGCAGTCAGCAGGTATTCTGTCTATAATGGAGTGGCCAGCACAGTCACTGGATCTCAACCCTATTGAGCTGTTGCGGGAGCAGCTTGACCGTATGGTACGTAAGAAGTGCCCATCAAGCCAATCCAACTTGTGGGAGGTGCTTCAGGAAGCATGGGGTGAAATCTCTTCAGATTACCTCAACAAATTAACAGCTAGAATGCCAAAGGTCTGCAAGGCTGTAATTGCTGCAAATGGAGGATTCTTTGACGAATGCAAAGTTTGAAGGACACAATTATTATTTCAATTAAAAATAATTATTTCTAACCTTGTCAATTACTACATTTCCTATTAATTTTGCTATAGTTCCTATTCAAACTCATTTCATGCATGTTTTCATGGAAAACAAGGACATTTCTAAGTGACCCCAATTACCTCGACTAACCGGTGCCCCCGCACATTGACTTGGTACCGGTACCCCCTGTATATAGCCTCGCTACTGTTATTTTTACTGCTGCTCTTTAATTATTTGCTACTTTTATTTCGTATTATTTTATATTGTATCTTTTTGTGTGACTTTTTTTTTGGTATTCTTTTTAAAACTGCACTGTTGGTTAAGGGCTTGTAAGTAAGCATTTCACTGTAAGGTGTACACCGGTTGTAATCGGCGCATGTGACAAATAAAATTTGATTTGATTTGATTATGTTCTATATTCTATTAAGGCACACAGTTGGAGACAGGCTCAGCTGATATGAATTAAGACATTACACTCACAGATTAAGTACCTTTCGAAGTCATCTTTATTTGAAATTTACTGTTAAATAAATCAAACAGAAATCAACTACAGTTCACTTCCATGTTGCGATTGCACACTACTACCACCAGAGAGCAGTATAACACCACGCAGTACTAACTACTACCACCAGACAGCAGTATAACACCGCGCAGTACTCACTACTACCACCAGACGGCAGTATAACACCACGCAGTACTCAGTACTACCACCACACAGCAGTATAACACAACGCAGTACTCAGTACTACCACCAGAGAGCAGTATAACACCATGTTTGCTTCTATACTAAAAGCAGACAGGAGTATTACCATCAAAGTCAAAAACACCAGATGGCACTTGTATTATTTTATGTGTGAGTGTGTGTGTGTGTTTCAGAGGTTGTTCTACCTCTCCTGTCTATGCTTCCTCTCCTCAGCCATGCAAACAACCATTAAGTTAACGTCACATTTCTAATCTCCACCAGATCAATAGAAATAAAGGTGGTGATTAGGTCTGTATGCAGAGAGAGAGAGAGAGAGAGGCTCTAGATCTCTTAAGGTAAAAGTGGACATGAGTACGTGTCCCAAATAGCACCCTAATCACTATATAGTGCACTACCATGAGCCCTAGTCAATAGTAGTGCAGTATAAAAGGGGATAAAAGGGGATAGGGCCCAATCAGCCCATTTGAGGCCCAATCAATGATCTCCTGGAGGCTTCCACAGCATGCCTGTCATGCAGCAGCAGAAGCAAAATAACTGCAGCAGCAATGGAAGAAGGGTTGTTTAAAAAACTTGATAGGAAATGATGAGGCGCTTGTTAGACGAGTGCAGCAGTGTCTAACTGCAGTAACAGTGGTGTTGGAAGTTTTTCCAAACCGCATGAAAATGCTAGGACAGTTTCTATAAAGCCAGTGCAGTAAAATAGACAGGCAGTTCCCTTTTTTTAAAAACGTCAAAGCAGAGGACAGCAGGTCTCAACGGCGTTTTATCGTCAATCCTTTCTCGTCGTCTAGGATCTCCTCGACTCGCTTTCTCTGTGTGAGAGAGAAAATTATATGAAGATGGGAAGAATTACCAGGCAGAGAGAGAGAGAGAGAGAGAGGGGAGAGAGAGAGAGAGAGAGAGAGAGAGAGGTAGAGGGAGAGAGAGAGAGAGAGCTAGAGGGAGAGAGAGAGAGAGAGAGAGAGATAGAGAGAGAGAGAGAGAGAGAGAGAGAGAGATAGAGGGAGAGAGAGGTAGAGGGAGAGAGAGAGAGAGAGCTAGAGGGAGAGAGAGAGAGAGAGAGAGAGAGAGAGAGAGAGAGAGAGCTAGAGGGAGGAAGAGAGACAGAGCGAGACAGAGAGAGAGAGAGAGTGAGAGAGAGAGAGAGAGTAGAGAGGAGAGAGAGAGAGAGAGAGAGAAAGAGAGAGAGAGAGGTAGAGGGAGAGAGAGAGAGAGAGGTAGAGGGAGAGAGAGAGAGAGGTAGAGAGAGAGAGAGAGAGAGAGAGAGAGAGAGAGAGAGAGAGAGAGAGAGAGAGAGAGAGAGAGAGAGAGAGAGAGAGAGAGAGAGAGAGAGAGGGGGAGAGAGAGAGAGAGAGAGAGAGAGAGAGAGAGAGAGAGAGAGAGAGAGAGAGAGAGAGAGAGAGAGAGAGAGAGAGAGAGAGAGAGAGAGTAGAGGAGAAGAGAGGAGAGAGAAGAGAGAGAGAGAGAGAGAGAGAGAGAGAGAGAGAGAGAGAGAGAGAGAGAGAGAGAGAGAGAGAGAGAGAGAGAGAGAGAGAGAGAGAGCTAGAACCCGCAGAG
>NW_028166324.1:0-39308 GCF_964263955.1 Coregonus lavaretus | reverse complement strand
GAGGTTTTGTGATCGAGATTACGATCTATTTTGTGCGGTGGGTTTGGGTATTTACGTGTGCGTGTGTGTCTGCATGCACGTGTGTAAGTCCATACGCGGGAGCATGTGTGACAAAGAGCGAGATAGTAATTTTGTGTGTGCCCTTCACCTGTAAATGATTGAAATGTGATGATTGCATGGGGAGATTTGCCCAAAATCAGCGGGCGAGTGGCATTTTCGCTGATTGAACATTGTTTGCCTAATCCATTCGCTCCTGTGATTTGGCCCGTCTCATTTGGGAACAACAGGTCGACATACTGCCCCGACACATTGTTAATGTGAAAAGGTTGCCACTCCTAGATTCAGACATAATGAAATACATTTAAAGAACACGGCCGTGATACAAATGCACACTACTGGCTGCATCTAGTCGGCATTCGAGGAGTTAAACTAAAAAAGAAATAACAACATGACAATGAAGTTCTTAAATGATCTGTTGCCATGGTAACACGTTCTATTGATGTATCTCAGCCTCATCTTCTCTTACTTGCTCTTTCACTCTCTCTCCCCTTTTCATTCTCTTTAGCTCTCCTTTGCTTCCTTCTCACTCTCTCCATCAATTTCTTCATGTTTCTCGCTCACTCTGTCCCTGTCTCTCCTTCGATTTCTCCCCCATCGCTCTGTCTCTGTCTCTGTCTCTGTCTCTGTCTCTGTCTCTGTCTCTGTCTCTGTCTCTGTCTCTGTCTCTGTCTCTGTCTCTGTCTCTGTCTCTGTCTCTGTCTCTGTCTCTGTCTCTCTCTCTCTCTCTCTCTCTCTGTGTGTGTGTCTGTCTGTCATAGAGGTTGATGCCCTGTGGGGCTATGTTAACCTTCACCTGGACCTAACAGAGAATTTGGGTGTTCATCTCAGGCAGATTAGATATTACCTGCCTCATCCATATTTTAAATCCTCACCCCAGGGGGCGCTGCAGTAAATACTTTGAAGTGCAACTGCATAATGTGATTGCATTATCTAATGTTCGTTATGCCCAAATATAGACAATTTGCAGCCTTCATGCTTATCTCTCAACTCACTGTGATTCATTACGCACCATATTTATCCTCCGACATTTTGTAACATGCCATAACATGCAACTCCAAAACTGATTTCAGCCCATTCTGTGTTTTGGGAAATCAATAACGTGTATACTTTCTCTAATTGCTCACCCCTGCATAACGCATTGTTTCCCTGTTCAATTTGGCAAGGCAAATTCCCAGCCATACCATAGTTCTACTACTGAACAGAGATGAGGAATGAGAGTAGTTTGAAAAGGTTACAGGTGAAGAAAAACTGCATTATTGCGGCATGATTTTCTCTCACAGCAATTGTATATTTTCATACAGGAGGCATACAAGAGTAATACATCCTCCCACATTATATCCTATAGTCTCTACATGAATGAACAGGCATGCAAAAGGAAATTGTCTAATATGAGAGGAGAAATTGAGCTTTCTAAATGGACATGAATCATTTGAATCAAAATACATTTACATTTTGCAGATGCTCTTATCCAGAGTGAGTGCATACATAAGTTAGTGAGTGCATACATAATTTTTTATACTGGCCCCCCGTGGGAATCGAACCCACAACCCTGGCGTTGCAAACACCATGCTCTACCAACTGAGCTACATCCCTGCCGGCCATTCCCTCCCCTACCCTGGACAAATTGTGTGCCGCCCCATGGGTCTCCCGGTCGCTGCCTGCTACGACAGAGCCTGGATTCAAACCATTATCTCTAGTGGCACAGCCAGCACTGTGATGCAGACCACTGCGCCACGCGGGAGGTTATGTAATTTATTTGACATTTGCATACCTTTATATTGCATTAAAAACAAAGATGGTGTGCATTTACAGAGATATGCCCGATAATGCATATTTGGAACATATTGCTATCAGAGGATTTCCTATATAAGGTACACTGTGTTGTTTAGATTCCAATGTGATGGCGGCAGGTAACTGAACGTTTGCTGGTTCGAATCCTCAAGCTGACAAGGCTCTGTCGTCTGCTAAATTACGTAAATGTAAACATTTTCAATGATTCTGATCTTCTTTATGCAATATGTATACATATTACTTTACATGGTGAGTCGAGAAAATACTCAGTTTTCAAGGCCAATGCAGATGTATTTTTTTCATTGATTCTTTAAAAAAATATAACTGTAAAATGCAAGCCCATCTCCATGCCCCGAAGCTCTTTCCATAAGTTGAGGATTTAATAATGTGTGCTTATTCAATTTTCCTTTCAAAGGTTTTTTAAAATTTATTTTCAAAGGAGTTATTTACTCAACCAATGAGCACGGGATTGCTTGCTGTGTTTGCTGAGTAGGAGAGAGAACATACAACCCCGCCCCTTCACACACACACTGTAAATGCACATACACACAAACTCTCTCACATGCACAGAACTACATACATTCTTTATATACCAAATGTGATATACACACATACATTTGCATGGCCAAGTACCATATGTGCTTTTCAAACCTATTCTTCACAGAAATGCATGACTAATGCTAGGTAAATAGCAAGGGATATTTTGAGGCATGGCAGTGACAGAGATGAATTGGCATAAAATGGGAACTCCAGCGGCATTCACTGCAGATATGAAAGCCTGCAGACTGGCTCCCATTACACAATAGTAGTGAGGTGTGTTAGACAGAGAAAGAGAGCGGGGGTCCAAGGTTGTGTGTATGCCTGTGCTTGTACGTCCGTGTGTTTACACGTAACAGTAAGTGTGATTGTGTGTGTGTGTGTGTCTATTTGTTTGTGTGTTTGTCAGTATGTGTATGCGTGTCCGTGTGTGTGTGTGCATATGTGTATATATGTGTGTGTATGTGTATATATATATATATATATATATATATATATATATATATATATATATATATATATACTGTATGTGTGTGTATGCGTATGTGTTTGTGTGTGTGTAGAGGTGGGTCTGTAGTACAATATTACAGCTGAGCTTTCCTGTAGGAGGCTGATACATCATATGATTACTATTAATGGAGAGCAGGCATCATTGTGATTAAGTGCAGATCAGCCTCCCTCCAGCAGCAACACACTCTGCTATTCCTTCCCGCCAGCCTAGCCCTACCAGGCCCTGACCATCCAGCCTGCCTCCACAGCATGACAGCCCGCTAATGCCAGGGAGATAAGCGTTTCAAGCAAACCGGTCATTTCAAATTAGAACCCCCCCCCCCGCCCCCCCACATAAAATAAAAACTACAAGTCTCGCCCTTATCAGTCCTGTAGCCCTCCCTTCCTTGCCAATCCCCCTAGCCGGAGCAAATTTGATTGGACCGGATAGGGAGAGAATGGCAGCAGATAAGACCGAAACTGTCGCAAAAATGAGGCTGATGCAGGCTAGGATAAGAGAAACACGATTATGCTGGCAGGTTTCTTATATTAAACTCACCGCCACCCCAACCACCACTTTCCCCTTCCCTCCCAATTCCCCCCACCCTCCCTCCATCCCTCCCTCCCTCCCTCCCTTTCTGTAAATGACCAGTCTGTAATCTTGCGGCGTACAGATATTTCTCTCTCTCAACCCTTAACGTTGGTGTAATCACAAGCCCAGCACGTCAGATGGGTCCGGGCCGATAACACCACCGCCACCGTGTGCGCTGAAGGGACATTTTTAACATCCTGTAATGGCCTGTAATAGCCGAGTAGCCCTGCCAGTTTGGACATAGTTGCTGTGTTTTTCCCTTCCTCTTTAACGGCTTTCACACTTTCTTTAGCGTCTCCGAACAGAGACCTCATTTTATACGGCCCACCCTTAAATGGTGATGGTGATGGTCGCAGCTTTTTGGTGGCTTTTTAATGCCACTCTATTGACTCTGAGTAAATAAGGGTGCTTGAAGAATATGATTTGCAAATACTAGACTGGCTCTTCCGCTACTTAGCAATGACCTATGTGGAGAGCTGTTACCATGGCTATAACATTTCCTCCTGATAATAGTGGGGTATTCCTTCCCATTCCAAAGAGCATTCTGTCAAGGAACATCATGTCTTATCAAGATGATAGAGAGTAGTCCTGGCAATCTGCTACATGATATTCGCATTGTATCCTTATATGAACCACGGCTTTGTAAAAGCAGACTACTTTTTATGGTTCTTTAAAGGTCCAATGCAGCCCTTTTTTTCAATATCAAATAATTTCTGAGTAACAATTACCCTACTGTGATTGTTTTCAATTAAAATGGTCAAAAAGATACAATAATAGCTTCTTAGCAAAGAGCAATTTTAAAGCAAGAATTTAGCTAGGACTGTCTACCTGTTAAAACTAGCTGTTATTGGCAGAGAGGTTTGGAACTTTCTTTCTTATTGGTCTATTGACTAATTAACCGTCTGCTGACGTCACCAGGCAGGCCAAAACTCCATCCCACCAAAACAGGCTGTGAATTTCAGGCGGCCTTTTCAAACAGCTCTTACACTAAAAGGGCATTATTATAATTTTCACAATTTAACAATATTATTCCAACCTCATAGTGTTGAAATATATATAAGACACAGGAAAATGACATGTTTTACTGCACTGGGCCTTTAAGGACAGGCAGGGAAAGACCAGGGAGATAGGGACATCAAAACAGTGTGATTGTAGCACAAAAGCACAGGGCGAGACAAGAAGATATAGAAAATAATGTTGATCAGTTGTGAACAAATAAATCCAGCAGTAGCTGTGTTTGTCTGAGAGTGACTGAGTGGGGATGTGAGTAGAGGGGTGGGTGGGTGGATGGATGGGGAGCAGTCTCCTCCTCTCGGGTCGTGCTACATGCAGTGTTCTGCTGTTTCCTGTCCACCAGCCGCGGGGGAGCAGTCTCCTCCTCTCAAGTCGTGCTACATGCAGTGTTCTGCTGTTTCCTGTCCTCCAGCTGCGAAGGCCACGGCTGTTGAAGTGCTATTAGGAGGTCCGGGTCACCCCCGCTGAGTGGTCCATTGTCAGGGCCCGCTCAACAGCCACATAGGGGACAGAGTGGGGCGACCACCACCCACCCCGGCATTGTGAGCCCCCTGCGAAAACCTGTGGACTGTATAATTAGACAGAAAATGTGCTGCCTCCCCCGTCCCCCACTAACATTTTCTCTTTTCTTTCCTCGGTCTCTCTCTTTCCAGCAGAGTGTGTGCTAATTAAGAGCTGCCATTAGGCACCATGTAATTGGCTTGAAAAGTAATGACAAGCAAGTTTATTTACAAGGCAATCCAAATAAAGAGAGCCTTTGTGCTGATAATAATCATTTAGCACTACAGAAGAAATCCCACTGCCATTCGTTTGATGGACACGGGCTTAAATACAGTGAGGGAATTAAGTATTTCATCCCCTGCTGATTTTGTACGTTTGCTCACTGACAAAGACATGATCAGTCTATAATTTTAATGGTAGGTTTATTTGAACAGTGAGAGACAGAATAACAACAAAAAAATCCAGAAAAACGCATGTCAAAAATGTTATAAATTGATTTTGCATTTTAATGAGGGAAATAAGTATTTGACCCCTCTGCAAAACAGGACTTAGTGGCAAAACCCTTGTTGACAATCACAGAGGTCAGACGTTTCTTGTAGTTGGCCACCAGGTTTACACACATCTCAGGAGGGATTTTGTCCCACTCCTCTTTGCAGATCTTCTCCAAGTCATTAAGGTTTCGAGGCTGACGTTTGGCAACTCGAACCTTCAGCTCCCTCCAGAGATTTTCTATGGGATTAAGGTCTGGAGACTGGCTAGGCCACTCCAGGACCTTAATGTGCTTCTTCTTGAGCCACTCCTTTGTTGCATTGGCCGTGTGTTTTGGGTCATTGTCATGCTGGAATACCCATCCACGACCCATTTTCAATGCCCTGGCTAAGGGAAGAAGGTTCTCACCCAAGATTTGACGGTACATGGCTCCGTCCATTGTCCCTTTGATGTGGTGAAGTTGTCCTGTCCCCTTAGCAGAAAAACACCCCCAAAGCATAATGTTTCCACCTCCATGTTTGACAGTGGGGATGGTGTTCTTGGGGTCATAGGCAGCATTCCTCCTCCTCCAAACATGGCGAGTTGAGTTGATGCCAAAGAGCTCGATTTTGGTCTCATCTGACCACAACATTTTCACCCAGTTCTCCTCTGAATCATTCAGATGTTCATTGGCAAACTTCAGACGGGCCTGTATATGTGCTTTCTTGAGCAGGGGGACCTTGCGGGAGCTGCAGGATTTCAGTCCTTCACGGCGTAGTGTGTTACCAATTGTTTTCTTGGTGACTATGGTCCCAGCTGCCTTGAGATCATTGACAAGATCCTCCTGTGTAGTTCTGGGATGATTCCTCACCGTTCTCATGATCATTGCAACTCCACAAGGTGAGATCTTGCATGGAGCCCCAGGCCGAGGGCGATTGACAGTTCTTTTGTGTTTCTTCCATTTGCGAATAATCGCACCAACTGTCACCTTCTCACCAAGCTGCTTGGCGATGGTCTTGTAGCCCATTCCAGCCTTTTGTAGGTCTACAATCTTGTCCCTGACATCCTTGGAGAGCTCTTTGGTCTTGGCCATGGTGGAGAGTTTGGAATCTGATTGATTGATTGCTTCTGTGGACAGGTGTCTTTTATACGGGTAACAAACTGAGATGAGGAGCACTCCCTTTAAGAGTGTGCTCCTAATCTCAGCTCGTTACCTGTATAAAATACACCTGGGAGCCAGAAATCTTTCTCATTAAAATGCAAATAAATTAATAACATTTTCGACATGCGTTTTTCTGGATATTTTTGTTGTTATTCTGTCTCTCACTGTTCAAATAAACCTACCATTAAAATTATAGACTGATCATTTCTTTGTCAGTAGGCAAACGAACAAAATCAGCAGGGGATCAAATACTTTTTTCCCTCACTGTATGTATTCATCAATCTATTATTCCATGTGTAAACACGACTCACTCCACTGATGGCCAGCCTTTTTCCTGTCTGCTGTTTATGTTGTGTGCAAATACAAACATTTCCAGACAGCCCTGTTTTTGATGAATGGGAAAGATTGAGGCGAATCAAAGGATACATGCTGAGTAGCTTTGTCATATTTTCTCTCCCCTCATTCCTTCATTGTGCTAATGTACAATACTAGTTTGTCAGCTGAAAGTCAGGGACCTGCTCAGTCGATGTGAGGAGTCAAAAGGAAGAGGCAGACATTGTGTTATTCCATCAATTTTCTCCCGGAGCTGACGGATAGAATGGGGCAGGAGGAGGATGGGGTGGTGGGCTAGGCTTAGAGAGGGAAATGTCTGTATACTTGGACATCTCTGCCCTTCACTTTCCAGGCAACAGATGGAAACAGCGTGTTAAGACACCCCAGGGTGACCCTGGGCACCCTGGCACAGCTAGGTTTAGGAGGAGCAGGTGGGCATCTGTTCCATGTCCTTAATCGTGCTCGGTGCATGCCATCCCCATGGTGAGCGTGGCTATTTGTGTGTGCCATGCCCACTTGGCTAGCCTGGTGGCCAGTCAGCTGGGGCAGAGAGGGGCCGTGCGGCAGGGCTCTCCAGATCTGGCCTGGCTCTGTATGGTGGGGGCTCAGGGGCCATTTAACTCCCCTCGTTAGGACCTTGTCATCCCGTGTTAGTGGGTCTAAAGGCAGTGCCCTTCACCCATAGAGGAGACACATATCGAGCTGGTCACAGAGGAGGTTGTTGGGGTCTGCATGGATTGCACGCTGTGGTGGGCTTACTGACTAGATTTTGGAGTCCCGTTACTGACTGGACCCAGTAGGGCCTCCAAAATTAATCCCTAGGCCAGGGCTATTCAACAAGTGGCCCGTGGGCCAGATTAATCCCGTTTATCAATTTAGAAGCCTTTGATAAATTCTGAACGTTCATTTAAAAAAATCAGCAAATAAATCCCTGCAAAAATCTGATGTTTTGTGCCAAAAGGAGCCCTCGTTCAATATTCTCCAATGGGAGAGTCTGTTTTCCTGTAGTCCCGCCCATTAAGTGCTGGCAATCAATATCACCCAACATAACAGTTACAGCCAATCAGAGCTACTAACAGGGGTACAGGGTCTGTCTTCCCTCCTATCGGCTCTTTCACCGCAGATGAGATCACTACACTGTCTGATACACCAGTGGTGAGTTAAAAAAACACCATGGACTCAGTTATGGTTATCTTAAACTTTATCCGATCAACATCTAGCCTGCAACATCGCTTGTTTCGTAGTCTGCTGAGGATCCTGATCTACTTTTACATAATGATGTTTGGTGGCTAAGCAAGGGTAATAATGCTGTCAAGAGAGCAACCTATGTGAGTTTAGGGAGGAGATAGTTGCTTTTCTTCGCAATTGCCGCTACAAGAAAACCAACACATATCTAGAGAACAGTGGAGGCTGTTGAGGGGAGAACGGCTCATAATAATGGCTGGAACGGAGCAAACCTGGAAACCATGTGTTTGATGTATTTGATACCATTCCACTGATTCCGCTACAGTCATTACCACAAGCCCATTCTTCCCAATTAAGGTGTCACCAACCTCCTGTGCAAGAGAAAATGCTTGATGACTAGTTCATATCAGATGTTTCTATTTTTTGTTTGAAATCTTCAATCAGTTGAATGGAGTTAATTTGGGAATACATGGGAGGGATAAAACAGTTATTGACATGATTGAAAAACAAACTTATTTTCAAAATACAAGTATGTCTCCTCTGATTTGAGGCCAAACAAAACGCTCCATTTCCCTACACTGCCGCAACTTTATTTAGTCATCATTAGTGCAGATCACTCCCGTGATGTCAGAGTTTTTAGATAAAATTAAAGCTAACTTTGCAAGGAGAGTTGATCAGTTTAAGTCCCCACAGAGGTGGTGCAGTTTGTTATAGCGACCCGTTCGAAACTGATGCTGGGAGAGAGAGATAGAACAGAACAGAATACTCAGATATGCCATGCATAAAAGGTTTCCTATGTGTAAATAAAAACAAAAGATGAAGCTATTTACAGTACCAGTCAAAAGTTTGGACACACCTACTCATTCCAGGGTTTTTCTTTATTTTTACTATTTTCTACATTGTAGAATAATAGTGAAGACATCAAAACTATGAAATAACACATATGGACTCATGTAGTAACCAAAAAAGTGTTAAACAAATCATAATTCATTTTATATTTGAGATTCTTCAAAGTAGCCACCTTTTGCCTCGATGACAGCTTTGCACACTCTTGGTATTCTCTCAACCAGCTTCATGAGGTAGTCACCTGGAATGATTTCAATTAACAGATGTGCCTTGTTAAAAGTTAATTTGTGGAATTTATTTCCTTCTTAATGCGTTTGAGCCAATCAGTTGTGTTGTGGCAAGGTAGGGGTGGTATACAGAAGATAGCAGTTAAAAAACCATCAAGCTCTATGATGAAACTGGCTCTCATGAGGACCGCCACAGGAAAGGAAGACCCAGAGTTACCTCTGCTGCAGAGGATAAGTTCATTAGAGTTAACTGCACCTCAGATTGCAGCCCAAATAAATGCTTCACAGAGTTCAAGTAACAGACACATCTCAACATCAACTGTTCAGAGGAGACTTGTGAATCAGGCCTTCATGGTCGAATTGCTGCAAAGAAACCACTACTAAAGGACACCAATAATAAGAAGAGACTTGCTTGGACCAAGAAACATGAGCAATGGACATTAAACCGGTGGAAATCTGTCCTTTGGTCTGATGAGTCCAAATTGGAGATTTTTGGTTCCAACCGCTGTGTCTTTGTGAGACGCAGAGTAGGTAAACGGATGATCTCCGCATGTGTGGTTCCCACCGTGAAGCATGGAGGAGGAGGTGTGAAGGTGTGGGGATGCTTTGCTGGTGAATCTGTCTGTGATTTATTTATAATTCAAGGCACACTTAACCGGCATGGCTACCACAGCATTCTGCAGCGATACGCCATCCCATCTGGTTTGCACTTAGTGGGACTATCATTTGTTTTTCAACAGGACAATGACCCAAAACACACCTCCAGGCTGTGTTAGGGCTATTTGACCAAGGAGAGTGATGGAGTGCTGCATCAGATGACCTGGCCTCCACAATCACCCGACCTCAACCCAATTGAGATGGTTTGGGATGAGTTGGACTGCAGATTGAAGGAAAAGCAGCCAACAAGTGCTCAACGTATGTGGGAACTCCTTCAAGACTGTTGGAAAAGCATTCCTCATGAAGCTGGTTGAGAGAATGCCAAGAGTGTGCAAAGCTGTCATCAAGGCAAAGGTCGGCTACTTTGAAGAATCTCAAATATAAAATATAAAACACTTTTTTGGTTACTACATTTACATTTACATTTACGTCATTTAGCAGACTTGAGCGACTTACAAATTGGTGCATTCACCTTATAGCCAGTGGGATAACCACTTTACAATGTGTTTATTTTCTAAAAAAAAAAAAAAAAAAAAAAAAAAAAAATGTTTTTTTTGGGGGGGGGGGGGGGGGGTTGGGGTTGGGGAGGGGTAAAATGATTACTTTATCCTATCCCAGGTATTCCTTAAAGAGGTGGGGTTTCAAATGTCTCCGGAAGGTGGTGAGTGACTCCGCTGTCCTGGCGTCGTGAGGGAGCTTGTTCCACCATTGGGGTGCCAGAGCAGCGAACAGTTTTGACTGGGCTGAGCGGGAACTATACTTCCGCAGAGGAAGGGGAGCCAGCAGGCCAGAGGTGGATGAACGCAATGCCCTCGTTTGGGTGTAGGGACTGATCTGAGCCTGAAGGTACGGAGGTGCCGTTCCCCTCACAGCTCCATAGGCAAGCACCATGGTCTTGTAACAGATGCGAGCTTCAACTGGAAGCCAGTGGAGTGTGCGGAGGAGGGGGGTGACGTGAGAGAACTTGGGAAGGTTGAACACCAGACGGGCTGCGGCATTCTGGATGAGTTGTAGGGGTTTAATGGCACAGGCAGGGAGCCCAGCCAACAGCGAGTTGCAGTAATCCAGACGGGAGATGACAAGTGCCTGGATTAGGACCTGTGCCGCTTCCTGTGTAAGGCAGGGTCGTACTCTCCGAATGTTGTAGAGCATGAACCTACAGGATCGGGTCACCGCCTTGATGTTAGCGGAGAACGACAGGGTGTTGTCCAGGGTCACGCCAAGGCTCTTCGCACTCTGGGAGGAGGACACAACGGAGTTGTCAACCGTGATGGCGAGATCATGGAACAGGCAGTCCTTCCCCGGGAGGAAGAGCAGCTCCGTCTTGCCAAGGTTCAGCTTGAGGTGGTGATCCGTCATCCATACTGATATGTCTGCCAGACATGCAGAGATGCGATTCGCCACCTGGTTATCAGAAGGGGGAAAGGAGAAGATTAGTTGTGTGTCGTCAGCGTAGCAATGATAGGAGAGGCCATGTGAGGATATGACAGAGCCAAGTGACTTGGTGTATAGCGAGAATAGGAGAGGGCCTAGAACTGAGCCCTGGGGGACACCAGTGGTGAGAGCACGTGGTGCGGAGACAGCTTCTCGCCACGCCACTTGGTAGGAGCGACCGGTCAGGTAGGACGCAATCCAAGAGTGAGCCGCGCCGGAGATGCCCAGCTCGGAGAGGGTGGAGAGGAGGATCTGATGGTTCACAGTATCAAAGGCAGCAGACAGGTCTAGAAGGACAAGAGCAGAGGAGAGAGAGTTAGCTTTAGCAGTGCGGAGAGCCTCCGTGACACAGAGAAGAGCAGTCTCAGTTGAATGACCAGTCTTGAAACCTGACTGGTTTGGATCAAGAAGGTCATTCTGAGTGAGATAGCAAGAGAGTTGGCTAAAGACGGCACGCTCAATAGTTTTGGAGAGAAAATAAAGAAGGGATACTGGTCTGTAGTTGTTGACATCAGAGGGATCGAGTGTTGGTTTTTTGAGAAGGGGTGCAACTCTCGCTCTCTTGAAGACGGAAGGGACATAGCCAGCGGTCAAGGATGAGTTGATCAGCGAGGTGAGGTAGGGGAGAAGGTCACCGGAGATGGTCTGGAGAAGAGAGGAGGGGATAGGGTCAAGCGGGCAGGTTGTTGGGCGGCCTGCAGTCACAAGTCGCAAGATTTTATCTGGAGAGAGAGGGGAGAAAGAAGTCAAAGCATAGGGTAGGGCAGTGTGAGCAGGACCAGCAGTGTCATTTGACTTAACAAACGAGGATCGGATGTCGTCAACCTTCTTTTCAAAGTGGTTGACGAAGTCATCCACAGAGAGGGAGGGGGGGGGGGGGGGGGAGGATTCAGCAGGGAGGAGAATGTGGCAAAGAGCTTCCTAGGGTTAGAGGCAGATGCTTGGAATTTAGCGTGGTAGAAAGTGGCCTTAGCAGCAGAAACAGATGAAGAAAATGTAGAGAGGAGGGAGTGAAAAGATGCCAGGTCCGCAGGGAGTCTAGTTTTCTTCCATTTCCGCTCAGCTGCCCGGAGCTCTGTTCTGTGAGCTCGCAATGAGTCATCAAGCCACGGAGCTGGAGGGGAGGACCGAGCCGGCCGGGAGGATAGGGGACATAGAGAGTCAAAGGATGCAGAAAGGGAGGAGAGGAGGGTTGAGGAGGCAGAATCAGGAGATTGGAGGGAGAAGGATTGAGCAGAGGGAAGAGATGATAGGATGGAAGAGGAGAGAGTAGCGGGAGAGAGAGAGCGAAGGTTGCGACGGCGCATTACCATCTGTGTAGGGGCAGAGTGAGTAGTGTTGGAGGAGAGCGAGAGAGAAAAGGATACAAAGTAGTGGTCGGAGACATGGAGGGGAGTTGCAGTGAGATTAGTAGAAGAACAGCATCTAGTAAAGATGAGGTCAAGCGTATTGCCTGCCTTGTGAGTAGGGGGGGACGGTGAGAGGGTGAGGTCAAAAGAGGAGAGGAGTGGAAAGAAGGAGGCAGAGAGAAATGAGTCAAATGTAGACGTAGGGAGGTTGAAATCCCCCAGAACTGTGAGGGGTGAGCCATCCTCAGGAAAGGAACTTATCATGATTCCATATGTGTTATTTCATAGTTGTGATGACTTCACTATTATTCTAGAATGTAGAAAATAGTAAAAATAAAGAAAAACCCTTGAATGAGTAGGTGTGTCCAAACTTTTGACTGGTACTGTATGTAAAACGGACAGGAAAGTAGAAATTAATGAATGTGATGCAGATCAACTGTTTTATAAGTACACGTGTTCCATTATTTAAACAATTTGATGCACAGATTTAGACTAACCTTAAAGCATTTAAAATGAACTTTTAGCAACATTTAAAGTGCTTCATAAGATTATAATTGTGTTTGTGCATTGTTTGTTATAACGGTTTTAGGAAAAGTAATCCCATGTAGAAAATGTCTGGCCCCCCTGTACAGTGGCTTACGAAAGTATTCACCCCACTTGGCATTTTTCCTATTTTGTTGTCTTACAACCTGGAATTAAAATGGATTTTTTTTGGGGGGGGGGGGGGGGGGGGTTGTATCATTTGATTTACACAACATGCCTACCACTTTGAAGATACAAAATATTTTTTCTTGTGAAACAAACAAGAAATAAGACAAAAAAACTTGAGTGTGCATAACACTTCACCCCCCCAAAGTCAATACTTTGTAGAGCCACCTTTTGCAGCAATTACAGCTGCATGTCTCTTGGGGTATGTCTCTATAAGCTTGGCACATCTAGCCACTGGGATTTTTGCCCATTCTTCAAGGCAAAACTGCTCCAGCTCCTTCAAGTTGGATGGGTTCTGCTGGTGTACAGCAATCTTTAAGTCATACCACAGATTCTCAATTGGATTGAGGTCTGGGCTTTGACTAGGCCATTCCAAGACATTTAAATGTTTCCCCTTAAACCACTCAAGTGTTGCTTTAGCAGTATGCTTAGGGTCATTGTCCTGCTGGAAGGTGAACCTCCGTCCCAGTCTCAAATCTCTGGAAGACTGAAACAGGATTCCCTCAAGAATTTCCCTGTATTAGCGCCATCCATCATTCCTTCAATTCTGACCAGTTTCCCAGTCCCTGCCGATGAAAAACATCCCCACAGCATGATGCTGCCACCACCATGCTTCACTGTGGGGATGGTGTTCTCGGGGTGATGAGAGGTGTTGGGTTTGCGCCAGACATAGCATTTTCCTTGATGGCCAAAAAGCTCAATTTTAGTCTCATCTGACCAGAGTACCTTCTTCCATATGCCTTTTGGCGAACACCAAACGTGTTTGATTATTTTTTTCTTTAAGCAATGGCTTTTTTCAGCCACTCTTCCGTAAAGCCCATCTCTGTGGAGTGTACGGCTTAAAGTGGTCCTATGGATGATACTCCAATCTCCGCTGTGGCGCTTTGCAGTTCCTGCAGGGTTATCTTTGGTCTCTTTGACACCTCTCTGATTAATGCCCTCCTTGGCTGGTCCGTGAGTTTTGGTGAGTGGCCCTCTCTTGGCAGGTTTGTTGTGGTGCCATATTCTTTAAATTTTTTAATAATGGACTTAATGGTGCTCTGTGGGATGTTCAAAGTTTGGATATTTTACTTTTTTATAACCCAACCCTGATCTGTACATAACTTTGTCCCTGACCTGTTTGGAGAGCTCCTTGGTCTTCATGGTGCCGCTTGCTTGGTGGTGCCCTTTGCTTAGTGGTCTTGTAGACTCTGGGGCCTTTCAGAACAGGTGTATACAGTGGGGGAAAAAATTATTTAGTCAGCCACCAATTGTGCAAGTTCTCCCACTTAAAAAGATGAGAGAGGCCTGTAATTTTCATCATAGGTACACGTCAACTATGACAGACAAATTGAGAAAAAAAAATCCAGAAAATCACATTGTATGATTTTTAAGTAATTAATTTGCATTTTATTGCATGACATAATTATTTGATACATCAGAAAAGCAGAACTTAATATTTGGTACAGAAACCTTTGTTTGCAATTACAGATATCATACGTTTCCTGTAGGTCTTGACCAGGTTTGCACACACTGCAGCAGGGATTTTTTCCCACTCCTCCATACAGACCTTCTCCAGATCCTTCAGGTTTCGGGGCTGTCGCTGGGCAATAAGGACTTTCAGCTCCCTCCAAAGATGTTCTATTGGGTTCAGGTCTGGAGACTGGCTAGGCCACTCCAGGACCTTGAGATGCTTCTTACGGAGCCACTCCTTAGTTGCCCTGGCTGTGTGTTTCGGGTCGTTGTCATGCTGGAAGACCCAGCCACGACCCATCTTCAATGCTCTTACTGAGGGAAGGAGGTTGTTGGCCAAGATCTCGCGATACATGGCCCCATCCATCCTCCCCTCAATACAGTGCAGTCGTCCTGTCCCCTTTGCAGAAAAGCATCCCCAAATAATTATGTTTCCACCTCCATGCTTCACGGTTGGGATGGAGTTCTTGGGGTTGTACTCATCCTTCTTCTTCCTCAAAACACGGCGAGTGGAGTTTAGACCAAAAAGCTATATTTTTGTCTCATCAGACCACATGACCTTCTCCCATTCCTCCTCTGGATCATCCAGATGGTCATTGGCAAACTTCAGACAGGCCTGGACATGCGCTGGCTTGAGCAGGGGGACCTTGCGTGCGCTGCAGGATTTTAATCCATGACGGCGTAGTGTGTTACTAATGGTTTTCTTTGAGACTGTGGTCCCAGCTCTCTTCAGGTCAATGACCAGGTCCTGCCGTGTAGTTCTGGGCTGATCCCTCACCTTCCTCATGATCATTGATGCCCCACGAGGTGAGATCTTGCATGGAGCCACAGACCGAGGGGGATTGACCGTCATCTTGAACTTCTTCCATTTTCTAATAATTGCGCCAACAGTTGTTGCCTTCTCACCAAGCTGCTTGCCTATTGTCCTGTAGCCTATCCCAGCCTTGTGCAGGTCTACAATTTTATCCCTGATGTCCTTACACAGCTCTCTGGTCTTGGCCATTGTGGAGAGGTTGGAGTCTGTTTGATTGAGTGTGTGGACAGTGTCACGATCGTCGTACGGAATAGACCAAGGCGCAGCGTGATGAACGAACATGTTTATTTATCTATAGTGATAAATACTGACAATAAACAAAACAACAAACGACTCGTAACGTCCTAGGTAACATAGACCAACACGGAACAAGAACCCACAAACACAAAGGGAAAACAGACAGTTTAAATATGGCTCCCAATCAGAGACAACCAGCCACAGCTGACACTCGTTGCCTCTGATTGGGAGTCACTCAGGCCAACATAGAAATAAACAAACTAGAACTCCCAACATAGAAATATAACACATAGAATGAACACACCCTGGCTCAACATATAGAGTCCCAGAGCCAGGGTGTGACAGACAGGTGTCTTTTATACAGGTAACGAGTTCAAACAGGTGCAGTTACTACAGGTAATGAGTGGAGAACAGGAGGGCTTCTTAAAGAAAAACTAACAGGTCTGTGAGAGCCGGAATTCTTACTGGTTGGTAGGTGATCAAATTAATTACTTAAAAATCATACAATGTGATTTTCTAGATTTTTGTTTTAGATTCCTTCTCTCACAGTTGAAGTGTACTTATGATAAAAATTACAGACCTCTACATGCTTTGTAAGTAGGAAAACCTGCAAAATCGGCAGTGTATCAAATACTTGTTCTCCCCACTGTATATGCACACACCACTTTTCCGTTATTTATTTTGTAGAATTTTTTTTTTGTAGACTATTTTGTGTATGTCCATTACATGAAATAAAAATAAAAATCCATTTAAATTACAGGTTGTAATGCAACAAAATAGGAAAAACGCCAAGGGGGATGAATACTTTTGCAAGGCACTGTAAATAACATTTTTCAAATCTGGCCCCCTTAAGAATATAGTTGAATAGCCCTGCCCTAGGCCCTACCCACTAGAAACTTGTGTAGATGTGAGACTGAATAGGTGTAAGCTTTATAAAGACAATTCCCTGGTGGAGCAACTACAATATTGAAGTCTAAGTGCCTAGTTGGCTGTTTCAGATCTAAACTTTATGGGTTTGATAGAATGGCACGAAGAAATGGCTTCAGATATGCCCACAACCCTTCATGAATAAATTGTGATTTACACCAGTACTATGTGGTTTTAATTACAATTTTAATTCTGCATAAACCTATCCGCAGGCTAAAAAAGGATCTAGAAAAAAATGAAACAAACAGAAACAAAGTGAAAAGGAAAGCCCCCTCCAGACTCAGTCCAACTTTAACATTTTCATTTTCTCATTTCTATTCCTTGAGAGGTAAATGACCTCGGACAGCTGCCGCCATGTTAAAGCACCAATCAGATTCCTTCGCCGTGCGGCTGGCCTTTAAATATTGAGCAGCGCTCCATGGCAAACAGCCCTCAGTAAATATGATTGGCAGGCATGTTTCAAAGCCGGGCTAATTCCATTAAGCTATTGATCTGGCTCTCCTCTCCTCTCTGCCTCCTCTCATCTCACCCTGCTCCCTGCTATGGCTACACTATTTACTCTTGACCCAGGGCTCCGGCTGCTCCTTGGCCCCCCACACCCTGCCAGTCTTCCAGCAGGATATTAAGGTTTCAGAAATCCCTGTACATGATGTTGGTGCAACGTCGGTAAACAAACTGGGCTGCCGCTGATTCACGTGTTGTGAGACTAGCTGTTGTGATCAGATTTGTCCAAATTCATCTATATAATAATATTAAAATATTATTTTATACTTATTTGAAGTTACAGTACAGACATAAATGTTTTAACATTTGTATTTTAAGCTCTCCATTAGACCATTTCACCACTATTTCGTCATCATGATCCATACGTATGCAGTATTTCCAATTATTCCAGGCTTTATTGCCATTCCATCCCAGTAACAGTACATTAGTATCTCTCTCTCCTTGAACATGAAGCTCCATTACTCTCAAACCAAGCAGGAGATTTGGTAGGAGAGGGATGGGCTCCGGCCTGGATGGGCTTTTCAGCTGTTGTTCCACTTTTACTTTACTGAGCAAATCATTTGCTTGACTGGTGCGCTGGTCCCCCCCCTCCCCGCCACCACCTCCCTCTCCTTTCCCTCGCTCCCTCTGCCATCCCATCCCACAGACAGGTGGAGATGAGTAGGGTTTTTTTTGTGCCGATTCGCTGTTTCCAATGGTCATGAGCAGAGTAGGAGGGCCAATAACTCACCAGAGCTCAGAGACTGGTGACCTGTGCAGCCAGTGACACCACTCCAGCTATTCAGCAGCACAGTCAGGAGTAGGCCTTATGGAACTGTAGGTATGTAGGGACTTGGAATTGTCCTAGTTTACAGTCGACCAAGAATCTTATAAAATTTTAAGCTTGAGTCAAGCATCTGCCTTTGTGTGTGTGTGTGTCATACAGTCTGTGTGTGTGTGTGTATCTCACACACTCAAGGATACGGATGGTGCAATATGAGTCTAATATAGAGTTTATTGCCTGGGCCCCTATATGCTCTGTATAGTTACATTAGAGCGTTGGATGACACGTTATGGACTGGAGAATGAAGTGCTGCTCAGGAAAGCATGACCACATCCCGATCCCATTTCCCTTCCTCCTTCCACCCATACGAGTGGAGCTACTTGGAGTAACGAAGCAAACAATGTTTCCCCCGTGCATTGTGGCGCTCGCTGCTTTAAATGTGGGCCTGGTCGTCAGCAGTTAAACGCTTGATTGATGGCACAGAAGTGAGGAGGATTGTGGGATATGCCAGCTCCAAATGACAAGCAATTACTCATTTTGTGTAATGAAAACCTTAACACCAATCATTGACGCTTTACACCGCGCTAATGCTTGATGTAATATTATACATTCTCTCCATCAAGCTCTCCCCTGAGGGTTTCGGCTCAGACGTTTACTAAATAACATAATTTGTAATGGCTGAAGTGATGGCAAGACAGCAGAGCTAAGTGAGTGAGGGGAGGCGCGCAAGTGTTTTTACTAAAGGCGATTCAAAAGAAGAAGATGGGGTGTCTTAGAATGCCAGGCAGTGTGTTTACTGCCAGGTACCTGGACATCAGACCCATTACGTTTCTCTAATTATGATTCCTAATGTTTGTGCTTCTTCTCTCTGCGGCTAATAAGAAGAGAAGGCCAACAGTGGGCCTCTGTCAGCGGCGCTATCACTTGGCTAGGTGTTGCCGTGGCAACAGGGAGTTAATTACGGTGGGTGTCTGTGCTGTGGCCCTTTGATGTGGTGGCAGCCAGAAAGCATGGCCTGTATCCGTGTGCCTTGCCAGAGCTCCCTCTGAGGGATGAGATTGCAGCACCTCGTTCAGTCCCCAGCTCTGGCAAGACACTGCAATTACCCCCACACTCGCCTCCTCCCGCAAATCACTGTAATTATTCCCCCAGCTTGCATTTGCACATTGGCAACAGGTGCCATTTGAATACGAAGTTCCCTCCCCACTACGTTTTTTAACACCCCTGCCTCGCTCCCATCCCATGATGGCCACTTTCTCTGAAAATGAGAGACGCCAAACCTAAACTCGTAGTCTTGTGGTGTTGATGGTAATTTGGCGTCCAGAGGTCTTGGTGTCAAGTGTAGCCGAGACACGGAACCACTCACACATTCAAAAGTATGGTAAGTTGTGTGTGTGACAGCAATGGGGCGTATGCCTCGCAGCACACACGCTTGACATCAATCCATGGCATTAAATCAACTGTAAAAAACAGGTCAGAGAGGACTCTTTGACTTCTGAACAGCCTGAACGTTCTATCCAGATATTTTTCACGCCTTCCCTGTCCTATATGCAAAACTGTCAGGATCAGCAGAAAATATGCAGGAAAATGCAGCATCTTTTAAATGAAATTCTGTAAGAAGTGTAGCAAAAATATATGTATTTTCACATACACTGGATATGTGTTGTTTTACAGGGTTAGCCATAGCTTTACAGCACTGCTGGAGCAAATTAGGGTTAAGTGCCTTGCTTGAGGGCACATCAACAGATTTTTCACCTTGTCAGCTCAGGTATTCGAACCAGCGGCCTTTCGGTTATTGGCCCAACGCTCTAACCGCTAGGCTACCTGCTACCCTGTAGGGAAGGACAGCCATTCTTTAAATGTTATGCCCGGAGGGCTTTGAAGTAAAGCTGTCAGCCGTTCCACCTATATCTGCATGCGCCGATATCTGAGCACCAACCCTATGAAAATGAGCATATCTCTTAATTCCTATTTTTGTCAGGCCATCTGTGCAGGGTTCAGCTGGCCTTTTATAGACCTCACCTGTCATGACACGAATACACTGGGGAAAACACAAGTTCACTGGCTATTATGTAAAAACAGAGAGAGAACAAAACTGTAGCTTTCTAGCTTTCCAAGAGAACTAGGGAACTATAGTAATAGAGAATATGGAATACACTGAGACAACACAATGAGACTAGGAGAATGTGATGAGGCTGGGGTTCAGGTCTCCCCTGTCTCCATTTGGAGTGGATCTTGTCCCGAGGTAGCAGGATGCAGTCTCCAGTCACACCCAGACATATGAAACACTTGTAAATGCACCATGTTAATGCTGGGCCCCACATTATGCATGTAAAGCATTTTGCTGGCTTTTAGTTTAGTGCACGACAATCAGCAGAACACAGCCTGTGGGGACTGATCAATATGCAGATAAACATATTGATGGCAGTGACTTTCTGGGAGTCCCCACTCTGTCTGTGTGCTGTTGCTGTACAATGCTAGTGCTACTTATGCCGGACTTCTCCTCCACTTCCTCAGGCGCAGAAATAGCCAGTGGATGACAAAGTGCTCTCCCCCCTCTTCCCCCTCTCTCTTTTTCTTCTTGGGCCATGTTCAAAGTTTAATGCTGTTTGTTTTATATTCCTGACTCATTTCCCTAGATAAAAATGTATGATGACATTCTCTACGTTCCATAAAATATTCATAAATGTCATTACTAATATCTTTCATAGATCATCTAAATTGATCCTTCTGTCTGCTTTTATCTCTGCTGCCCCACATGGATCCATTAGATAGGGACGGGAGAGGAGTGTGTGCTCTGTACGTGTGCCTGTGTGTGTGTGTGGATATAGCCTCTGAATGTATAAATGTAGAGTGTGTGAGTGCAGGAGGAGATGTACTGCCAATGTGTCTGGGAGGTGTCACATCACAACGCACCACGCCCGAATCTGTTCCATTTCAGTCCAAAGTATTGTTCTGCACTTCAGCTCTTCTTGATGTGTCTACATGGGCCCAGACATATCTCTCCTGCTTCTCCTGCTCTGCGTTGATGAATCTGCTCCGACTCAAAGAGCACACTCCCTATCCTCTGCCCTGTCCTGCTCTTTGATATATAATAAATGCACTCTCACTCATTCCCCATGAACATTTTAAATGTCCCATGAATCATTCAGAGCCTAATTTCACTTACATGACATGCAAAACATCTATATGTCTAATTTTGCCGTGTGTCAAAGTGGGATTAGGGGAGAAGTCATAAATTACGACGTGGTCTCCTCTCTCGTTTTTTTCCTGTGTGTACGCAGAACATTCCTAGTGCTAAACAGGGGCTTATTTTCAGAGATTGCGCCGTTTGATCAATCTTTGTCTCCCATTGCCGAGTTACTCATATTATAGTTGGAGGATTATATGACCGTTTTTTATTGAATGGAATTTCTTCCACGCGATACAATTATGCTGACACGCAGCAGAAAGTTTCAGCTCTTTGTCGTTAAAATGTTTTTAAGGGAAGGGCTTGAATAGGCCTGATTAAAATGACAACAATTTGTTGTATTCTCCGTTCCGTCCTTAATTTGCAGGTTGTCTGGTTTAATAACAGGCATCTCTTTGGCGTGTCCTTTGGTCAGAGATTCTCTTTCCTCCTGTCTGGGTCCTGACAGAGAGATGAAGGATGAAATGGAGATTGTGACTGATGCAATTACTGTGCTGCTGATTGAAGGAGAGGCCAAATGATCACAGGAGTGATTGGGCTTTGTCTGAACCCAGAGCACACCGTTCTCTGATTATAGTGTCGAAGTGTCTGTGTGTGTCTGTCTGTGTGTGTTTGTGTGTGTGTGTGTGTGTGTGTGTGTGTGTGTGTGTGTGTGTGTGTGTGTGTGTGTGTGTGTGTGTGTGATTGTGTGTGTGCATGTGACTTATCCAGGGGATTGGGGAGGGGTTGGATGATAGCGAAAACTAAACTCTGTGTCCTCATCGACCTTACTGAGTGGAAAGTAATGGCCCTTGTACTATTGTAACCTAATGCCAAGACCATACATTTTTTGTAAGGAAAATGTATTTGTGATAATTTATTTGCATTGCTAAGTTTAACAACTCACTCTATTTAGTATTACAGTATGTAGCACCATGAAGCACATTGGACAGGTTTTCCCCTCTATTCTAAGTTTGGTTCTAAAGGTCTCTTTATCGCTCGCTCGCTCTCTCTCTCCTCTCTCTCTCTCTCTCTCTCTCTCTCTCTCTCTCTCTCTCTCTCTCTCTCTCTCTCTCTCTCTCTCTCTCTCTCTCTCTCTCTCTCTCTCTCTCTCTCTCTCTCTCTCTCTCTCTCTCTCTCTCTCTCTCTCTCTCTCTCATCCCCCTCCCCTCTCTCTCTCGCTCTGCTCTTGCATCACTCTTCAAACAACTCTTGTTGAGCCGAGCCCCAACTTCAAACATCCATTTTAAAGAAACCGAAACTATCTGGTGTGAAAAAAAGCCCCTGAGTCTTATTTGCCCAGCATCACCTCTCTCCCCTCCCCCTCAAAAAGGTTGTTTGTTTATCATCATTGGAGCACACTCGCTCCAGGTTGTTGCATCAGTGTTGCAGTGCTGAGCGAGGCCTGTGCAGTGCTGTGCAGTGTGCTGTTTGTGTAGTGTTGTTGGTTCAGCTCTGATTTCTCCGGTTAGCAGATCCCCATGGCTAGTCCCTTGAGCCCCAGTCAGTCAGTGTCGGGCAGAGCAGAGGCTGGTAGCACAGCTAGTGAGGTAACACAGAAATCGCTGCACATAGCTGAGATACCTTGCGTTAACTGCTCCCTGGATTGGGCTGACATTAAAGGATTCGATCTCTCAGCAGGAACAGATCCCTCTGTCCTTCCCTCCTCTACTCTCCTCCCTCAATCCCTCCCTCCTTCCCTTCGCCCGCTCCTGTTCTCCCTCTCCAGATTGTAATACAAGGCCTTTAAATAATTACACATTAAAGTCCTCCAGAGCGGCCGACTGGGAAGCCCGGGCTTGGGAAGTTAACACGTTCCTCCCTGTACTATAAATCGGCTCGTGAAAACCCCTTACTACGCTGGTCCCAGCCGACGTTCCCGCCTCCCGGCACAAAGCTCCTGTACTGCTATAATCGCTGCCTGGGAAACAGCTTTCCAGAGACATAGAGCGAAAGACTCTGGTCTGGAGCTCATCAGGTTTTATCTGAAAGGGAAATCTGTCCACGTCTGTTTAGTGATCTGAATAACAGTGGGATTGTCCAAAGCGGCTCCCTATTCCCTGTATAGTGCACTACTTGATCAGGGCCTAGCCAGTGTCTCTAAAGGAGAGGATCATCCTTAAGGGGTTTTCCTGGAGAGGGAGCAGTACAGTAGGCTTGTTGAATGTAGAGTTACGTTGAATTGGAGGAAATGGGAAAGGGATAGTTTCTGCACAACAGAGGCTGTGGAGCTGTCCACTAGCCGGTGGTGCTGAAACCCAGCAGCCCTCAGAGAGAGATGCAGCAGTAATGTACGGTACTAGGCCTCCTGTAGCTCAGTTGGTAGAGCATGGTGCTTGCAACGCCAGGGTTGTAGGTTCAATTCCCACGGGGGGCCAGTATGAAAAATGTATGCACTCACTAACTGTAAGTTGCTCTGGATAAGAGCATCTGCTAAATGACCAAAATGTAGAAATGATAAAAGCTGATGTATGAATAATTCCTCAAATGCTCTACCTTATAAACACCAACCAAGTTCAAAGAATGTAAAGTGAGCATGACTAATGTTCTATTCAGGGTTAGTGCTTTTCAACTACTTTACAAACGTATACCTTCAATATCATAGCATAGTAGTACTTTTATATGTGTTTTCCGTAACAGCAGTGAACTAAAACTAACACAGTCAGCACGCAAACAGTTTTATCTCAGATTATGTGGAACACTTCTCACTAGTGGGAGAGGGTGCTAGCGAGCATCAAGAGGCAAGTTGTACTTTTCACCATCTTCGCGTGCCAAGTGTAGGTTGCCTTGGATGCAGGCACAGGGATCTGGCTCTGCACAGGCTGCACTGTAATGTATGTATGGAGGAGGATGAAAACCCAGGCACAGCTTGACTCCTGGTAATGCAGATGGCGCTGGTGGTATATGGGGGTTATGTGCACTCTGAATGCCAGTGAATATGTACGTGTTTAAAGCATATTGGCCTGGTGGTGGTGGTGGGAGGCTTCTGCATGAGGCTGCTAGTGGCTTTGTCCCAACTGTGAGGTTTGTGTTTCTGTCTGAAACGTTGCCTGGAGAGGGGGCAAAATAATTAAATAGTCAGTTACTAGCTACTTATTATTAATTCTCTTCAAATGAGCGTGACTAAGTGTGGTATCCACCCTGGAAATAAACATACATTCACTGTTGAATTTCCCATTCTTAGACCCCGACTAGGCAGCTCTTCTCTATTCCGATGTATAAAACTGTATTTCAGCACTACAGTCTCAAACCATAGTTACCAGTGAATATTTATACTGTACAAGGCCACAACTAATCAAACTTTCTCTTTCTCTCTCTTCTCTCTCTCTTTCTCTCCTCAATGCTGCTGCCTCTGGTGCTGCTCCGACTCAGGTAAGAAATTGTTCTATCATTCAACCAATCAATAGCAATATGGCCCTTAACTAGCTATACCCTGACACCATGCCTGCATGCAGAGATTTAGATGTGTGTAAATTGCGGCAGTAATATTTTACTCCGACATAAACAACATGATCAGAGGCCTGGTGGATAGCATAGTAAATCCCTTCCCTGTGCATCCTTTGTTTGGATCCTTTATCAAGACTGATATTCCTCTGGTAATGAAACCAATTTGACAAGTTGGGAGCGCGGACAGCTAAAGATTCTCTCTCACGGAAAACAGCTTAGGCTCCCACTGCTGGGGCTCCTCAGCCCTCAACGCCACACCACACTGCCACACACCCCACCACCAATGCCGCAAGAAGGCAGCCCTCCTGTGACAGGCCCCAATTTTTGACAAATGGCTGAGCGCAAAGCAAGCTAACTGGGAGGTAATGGCCACTGGCTCATTAATAGGCTGGGTCACCATGGGTCTGCCTCTATCTCCCCTCCCTTCCTCCAGGAGAGAGAGAGAGAGAGAGAGAGAGAGAGAGAGAGAGAGAGAGAGAGAGAGAGAGAGAGCGAGAGAGACACAGACAGACAGACAGACAGACAGACAGACAGACAGACAGACAGACAGACAGACAGACAGACAGACAGACAGACAGACAGACAGACAGACAGACAGACAGACAGACAGATGTTTCTTCCTCTCCTCATGAGGCCTGGGATGACTCAAATACTGATGTCCTCCTTCCTCACAGATATGCTCTCATTGATTGCACCTCTAATGATCTGGTCAAGATGGATCTAGAGGGGTCTCCTAAATAGACCCTGACCTCTAACCTCATGTCCTTGGCCCTGGGGGTGACTGAGGGATAGAGCCTGTGATAATCCCCATGGCAACACCTTAATTCCACTTTAATTGCCATCGCTATCCAATCAAAATATTATTTATTGACGCTCTGGGACGTCCCAACTATACCGTGGACACCTCTTCTCCCAACAATCAATAGGCAGGCTCAGCATTCCTTGTCTCTTCCTCCCTCTCTCCCTCATTCTCTGTCCAGACTCCTTAACAAAGGGCTCTCGGAGGGCCCAGGCCCAAACTGCTGGCCCTGTCTTTCTATTAATAAATGGCATTAAGCACCTGGCCCTTGAGGGACTATTCATTTTAAAGATGAACTACCTTAAAGTACAACACAATACCGTCTAATTTTTACTGCTACCTCATTACTGCTCAGGGCGTCTCTAAACTAATCTCTTAACCCCCCCCTCCTCCTCCCCTCCATCCCTCCATCCCTCGATCCCTCCATCCCTCCATCCCTGCCTCTCCCACTTACTTCTCTATTTCACTGTCCAAGCACACACAGCATCTAGCTGGAGAAGGCGCAATCAATAGCTAAACAAGAAAAATGATTATGATGATGATGGCCAAGAAGTCCCCTTTTAGATAGATTTCTAATTTTCTAAAACTACCATCGACATGATGGCCTTTGAATGGCCCGATTTCCAATTCCCAGCTCTTAAACCAGGGGAGTAATGATACATCTAAGGCGTTGCATTAAAGCCTGTTATACTAGGGTAATTACCATATATTCATCTGCTTTATTGTGGAGTGGCATGCCATGCAGGCAGCGCCATGGGCCTTCACATTCAGCTATTACTGATCTAGACCTGACTCCTATTACTGATCTAGACCTGACTCCTATTACTGTTCTAGACCTGACTCCTACTACTGTTCTAAACCTGACTCCTATTACTGTTCTAGACCTGACTCCTACTACTGTTCTAAACCTGACTCCTATTACTGTTCTAGACCTGACTCCTACTACTGTTCTAGACCTGACTCCTACTACTGTTCTAGACCTGACACCTACTACTGTTCTAGACCTGACTCCTACTACTGTTCTAGACCTGACTCCTATTACTGTTCTAGACCTGACTCCTATTACTGTTCTAGACCTGACTCCTACTACTGTTCTAGACCTGACTCCTATTACTATTCTAGACCTGACTCCTATTACTGTTCTAGACCTGACTCCTATTACTGTTCTAGACCTGACTCCTACTACTGTTCTAGACCTGACTCCTACTACTGTTCTAGACCTGACTCCTATTACTGTTCTAGACCTGACTCCTATTACTGTTCTAGACCTGACTCCTATTACTGTTCTAGACCTGACTCCTATTACTGATCTAGACCTGACTCCTATTACTGATCTAGACCTGACTCCTATTACTGTTCTAGACCTGACTCCTATTACTGATCTAGACCTGACTCCTATTGCTGTCTCTGTATGTATCTATCTGCACAATAAGCTGGCCAAGCATGCCAACCCTGTTCCCTGGTCAGCTGAATGGGTTACATGAAATAAGCCCATCTTTTTTTTTTTTTATGACAATCCCTTTGAATATAATGACCACAATATCACATCTCTAATTATGTACCATGGTAATATCAGGATCAAAAAGATCGCTGCATGCAGATAAAGAAACGCAGAAGCAACATTTTGATTGGCTCTCATTTGCCACCATACATTATTTTTGTTCTTTGCCTTTTCACATTATTTGGGGGTTTTCTGCAGGAGATGAATCAGAAATGATTCATGGAAATGCACACGCCCTATCTTCCTCTGCGTCTGAATGTCAAAATATTTGTTCCGGGATTAGGTTTGTTTTAGAATCCTGGTGAATGGGTGTTGGGGAGAGGAGGGTTTGAAGTTCTGGATGAAGAACCTCATTATCGCTACCCCAGCGTGCTGTTATTCCCTATGAAGTGGAGATAAAAGGACGTGGAAAGCTGAGAGCAAGAAGAAATACAAAAAAGAGGGAGGGAAAAAGGCATGAAAGAAAAGAAAAGAAGCTAGGAACAAATTAGGAGGGGGAGGAAGGACAGAAGGAAAGGCACCATGTGTAAATAAAATAAGAGAATAATGTATTGAAAGAGATAGATCGAATTACTGGGAGATAGCAACTGCACTGTTGTGACTGGTTTTATTGACACTGGGAACAGTCCCCGCTGCTCTCTGTGAAGTCCTCAAGACAATTTCAAATTAATCTCCTCTGATATGGGTAATTTTAATTAAAAGCTGAATGTTTTAGTCTTTATTATGTTCTTACGTTTCAGTCCTTTTTCATTTCTTGCCCTCTTTCTTCTTTTTCATTCTCATTTTATCTCGCCATGCAACTTGTAATCTGATAAAGAGCTGAGCAGTCGGAGGGGGGAGGAGAGGGGGAGCGAGTGGGTGAATGAGGAGGTATCCAAGGATGGGGAACGGGTTTCATTTTGACAGACTTTGTGCTGCGAATCACAGCCTTTGCCCTGTGAGCAATGGGTTTAATTCTGGCCTTGACAGCAGTGTCCACACAAGGTGTTGTGGAGCAGATATTTTAATCCATCATGCATACGTGCACCCCTAACATCCCCAGAGAAACAAGACCCTTTGTTTTCAGTTTTTTAGAAGAAAGGTGGATCAAGTAAGCATTGTTCACGTGAAATTAATTCATAGCTACGCCACTCACACACATTTTTACATTGTAGAATAATAGTGAAGACATAGTGAAGGGGTATACAGAAGCTAGCCCTATTTGGTAAAAGACCAAGTCCATATTATGGCAAGAACAGCTCAAATAAGCAAAGAGAAACAACAGGCCATCATTACTTTAAGACATGAAGGTCAGTCAATATGGAACATTTCAAGAACTTTGAAAGTTTCTTCAAGTGCAGTCTCAAAAACCATCAAGCGCTATGATGAAACTGGCTCTCATGAGGACCGCCACAGGAATGGAAGACCCAGAGTTACCTCTGCTACAGAGGATAAGTTCATTATAGGTACCAGCCTCAGAAATTGCAGCCAAAATAAATGCTTCACGGAGTTCAAGTAACAGACACATCTCAACATCAACTAATCAGAGGGGACTGTGTGAATCAGGCCTTCATGGTCGAATTGCTGCAAAGAAACCACTTCTAAAGGACACCAATAAGAAGAAGAGACCTGCTTGGGCCAAGAAACACGAGCAATGGACATTAGACCGGTGGAAATGTTTCCTTTGGTCTGGAGTCCAAATTGAAGATTTTTGGTTCAAACCGCTGTGTCTTTGTGAGACGCAGTGTGGGTGAACGGATGATCTCCGCATGTGTAGTTCCCACCGTAAAGCATGGAGGAGGAAGTGTAATGGTGTGGGGGTGCTTTGCTGGTGACACTGTCTGTGATTTATTTAGAATTCAAGGCACACTTAACCAGCATGGCTACCACAGCATTCTGCAGCGATACGCCCTCCCATCTGGTTGCGCTTAGTGGGACTATTATTTGTTTTCCAACAGGACAATGACCCAACACACCTCTAGGCTGTGTAAGGGCTATTTGACCAAAAAGGAGGGTGATGGAGTGCTGCATCAGATGACCTGGCCTCCACAATCCCCCGACCTCAACCCATTTGAGATGGTTTGGGATGAGTCGGACAGCAGATTGAAGGAAAAGCAGCCAACAAGTGCTCAGCATATGTGGGAACTCCTTCAAGACTGTTGGAAAAGCATTCCATGTGAAGCTGGTTGAGATAATGCCAAGAGTGTGCAAAGCTGTCATCAAGGAAAAGGGTGGCTAGTTGAAGAATCTAAAATGTAAAATATATTTTGATTTGTTTAACACTTTTTTGGTTACTACATGATTCCATATGTGTCATTTCATAGTTTCGATGTCTTCACTATTATTCTACAATGTACAAAATAGTAAAAATTAAGAAAAACCCTTGAATGAGTAGGTGTGTCCAAACTTTTGACTGGTAGTGTATATGTGAAAATACATCCACTCACAAACTCCATACACATCCCTTCATCCTACTTCACATGCATGCATGTACATAGTGGAAAACAAAAACACATTGTCACACATCCACACCCAGTACACACACACACACACACACACACACACACACACACACACACACACACACACACACACACACACACACACACACACGAGTCCTCCCTATCTTCCCGTCCCATCATGCGTGTCTTTGTGTTTACGATGCGTTGCGGTCCGGCTCCCATCACTCTGTGGAGTGCAGTTGTGGCCCAGTGTGCAGCAGCATGAAAGCAGCTGCCAAACGTGTCTTTGAAGAGGACTTCAGAGATGCCAGTATGCATGTGTCTGCAGCCGGCTGACAGACATCCCCCTACCCAGCATTACACACATTTACGCACACACACACACACCGCACGGATGTGCACGCACACACACACGTACATGCACATACACACATATACTTACACACATACACACACGTACAGGCTCCCCTCGGAATGGTGGCAGACAGTCACATCTCTTCCCACTCTGTCACTCTTCAAAGAGTGGGGGCCACTGATTCTCTCTGTCTTTGTTTGGAGTGATGTAGCCACTGAAGGTACTCACTCTATTGAATACTGATCTACTGGAGCATACTCATCTGGTTTTGCTGGTGTTTGTCACTCATAAGTTATCTGTAAGGATAATCAGCCATCTTGATTGCAGTGGTGTGGCTAAAGTTGCCTTGATGCGATAGCATAATGTTAGCTACATTATATAATATTGCTACATAAACAAACATCTAACAAAAAACAACAACATCTTATCTACATTTTGAGGGACAAGTAAAGAGTTCAAAGGCACCCTGAAAGGAGAAAAACATTCCACACATCTAATATTTTGGCTAAATAACCCATCACTTGATGTCTGACATTTTATGTGGTCTACACTTTGAACACACAATCCGAATATTATGAAGATGAAATGGCATTGGTTTTGACCTCATATCCAAGATGGCCGCTCAAAAGGATTCCCCTAGCAGGGGGCCACCAGAGGGATGGGGAGCGCTCTGTAATGAAACATTCAGGAGGTGCTGTAGTCGTTTAAGGCTCTGCTGTAACTGGAGAACTATTGCTTTCATTATTTCTAAAGCTCTGCACATCAAGCCTATATTTTACTAAGACAAATTCTTTGTCCAAATGTGGCGCACGGGTGCTACTGTGAATAGTAATGTATATGCAATACAGTAGCCTACAGTTCAAGCACAAACTGGTGGTGTGCAACATTACCATAAACTTGAGATACTTTTGGCAAAAATAATAAAAAATAATGTGCATAGGCCTACAATACAGTAGAGTAGCCTATTGTTAAATTCACTAACTGTAGATGAATGCACAAACTGTAAGTTGCTCTGGAGTGTCTGCTAAAAGCTAAATGACTCAAATGTAATGAAATGTAATGAAATGTAAATGATGGTCTTAGCAGCCACACATTAATTGTCCTAATGAAGTCAACCCTGCCTGTCCCCAACACAAGGCCCTGCGTCCTGACTCCATGACGCTTTTATAGACCTGAGTTATAACCTTCTCTACGGGGGTGGTGGAGGAAGAGAGAGGTGTAGACAAGGAGAGAGCAAGGGGGAGAGAAAAGGGGATGGAGAGAGATGAAGTGAGAGAGGAACTGATGGAGAGGGAAAGAAAAGCGATAGAGGCAGAGAAAGAGAAAGAAAAGAGGGATAGAACGAGGAAGGGATGGAGAGCGAGAGAGAGAGGTCTTGTAAATCAGGGGTATTACATTTCAATGTTTTATGAATATTGCTAGAAACAACTGAATAAACAAATTCTAAAATAAGAGAATATATTCTATCTAATGATGTCAACTTTTTTTCTCAACCCCTAATATTGAGCAAATTGCACTCATTGGAGACAATTACGTTAAAGCCAATTCATTGGATTATCTGATATAGAATTTGAAAAAGCACCAACGAATAGGCCAACAGTGCGGCAAGTAATGTTGGCTGCTGGTAAGCTTTCTTGACTTGGACATTCATTTTGGTCAACATAATGGCTAACCTTTCTTTAACCAGTTAAACAGCTGCTCTTATAGAAAATGTGTTTGAAGTTCAAATCAAATTTGCTTCGTAAACAACAGGTGTAGACTAACAGTGAAATGTTTACTTACGGGCCCTTCCCAACAATGCAGAGAGAAAGAACATAGAGAAATAATAGCAAAGTAAAACACGTAATAATAAAAGTAATAATAAATACACAATAAGTAACGAAAACTTGGCTATATATACGGGCTACCAGTACCAAGTCGATGTGCAGGGGTATGAGGTAATTGAGGTAGATATGTACATATAGGTAGGAATAAAGTGACTAGGCAACAGGATAGATAATAAACAGTAGCAGCAGTGTATGTGATGAGTCAAAAAAAGCTATTGCAAAAAGGGTCAATGCCCAAGTCTGGGTAGCTATTTGGTTAACTATTTAACTATTTAGCAGTCTTATGGCTTGGGGGTAGAAGCTGTTCAGGGTCCTGTTGGTTCTAGACTTGGTTCATCGGTACCACTTGCCGTGCACTTTGACAATTTTTAGGGCCTTCCCCTGACACCGCCTGATATAGAGGTCCTGGATGGCAGGGAGCTCAGCCCCAGTGATGTACTGGGCCGTACACACCACCCTCTTTAGCGCCTTGTGGTCGAATGCCAAGCAGTTGCCATACCAAGCATTGATGCAGCCTGTCAAGATGCTCTCAATGGTGCAGCTGTATAACTTTTTGAGGATCTGAGGAACCATGCCAAATCTTTTCAGCCTCCTGAGGGGGAAGAGGCATTGTCGTGCCCTCTTGACGACTGTGTTGGGGGTCGGATGTGTTGTTGCCTACCCTCACCACCTGGGGGTGGCTCGTCAGGAAGTCCAGGATCCAGTTGCAGAGGGAGGTGTTCAGTCCCAGGGTCTATAGCTTAGTGATAAGCTTGGAGGGCACTATGGTGTTGAACGCTGAGCTGTAGTCAATGAACACCATTCTCACGCAGGCGTTCCTCTTGTCCATGTGGGAGAGGGCAGTGTGGAGTCTAATAGAGATTGTGTAATCTGTGGATCTGTTGGGGCAGAATGCAAATTAGAGTGGGTCCAGGGTGTCTGGGATGATGGTGTTGATGTGAGCCATGACCAGCCTTACAAAGCATTTTATGGCTATAAATGTGAGTGCTACGGGGTGATAGTCATTTAGACAGGTTACCTTGGCGTTCTTTGGCACAGGGACTATGGTGGTCTGCTTGAAACATGTAGGTATTACAGACTGGGTCAAGGAGAGGTTGAAAGTGTCAGTGAAGACACTTGCCAGCTGGTCAGCGCATGCTTTGAGTACGCGTCCTGGTAAACCTTTCTAGCTAATAGGCTATGTTAGAGTTTCGTATTATAATGTGGGGAGGTCAAAATAATGAAAAACGATCTACCAAATCTATTCATTTTTAAATGTTGATAACTTCTCCTTGCCATTATCATTCACCTGATGATAAGACAAGACAGCAAATGTTTTGCTAACCTATGATGGGGGTCCCTGGGTCACCGGTTTGCCTGGGAGGGGGTCCCTGGGCAAGAAAAGGTTGAAGACCCCCGCTGTAAATCATTCTAATGAAATTAGTAATTTATACAGAGACCATGTAACTTCCAGGGACAGTTGTTATTGAGAGGCTTTGTCCTGGCCTATCCCTGGCTCCTAGTCCTCCTGACCCTATAGGACCTCTCCCCGCCTCCACCTCCACCTCCAACATCCACTCTACCGGCCAGGTCCGATCACGGATCAATATCCTTGTCACAGGGAAGCGCTGCCACCTCAATACCAGTGGAAAAGAAAGGAAGTCCATTAGACTGCACTTCGCTCCATTGCCAATGAGGAAACTGTGTATGGGAAACACGGAATGGAGCCGGGGTCTGGTGACAGACACACTCTAATACACAGCAACATGTCTGATTAACCTGTACAACTCCATAGGGATCTGCGTCCATTCGGCTGCAAATTAACATCAACAGGCATGTTTCTATGCCTGTCTGCCTGTGTCGACCTGGCTGCCTGTCTGGCTGCTTGCGCAGGGGTCAGTGCGGCCACTGCACATTGGGGTTTTACCTTGGCCCAATAACCTTGATCAGGTTGGGGATCAGTCATGGTTTTAATCAGGAAATGTCCGGGGGGCTATTCCCATAGGGGTCCCCCGCTGTGGGTTTCCTCTCTCTTCCTCTCTCTTCCTCCTTTCCTTCGCTCTCTCTCTCTCTCGCTCTCTCTCTCTCTCTATTTCTCCCCCCATCTTTCTCTCTCTCTCTCTCTCTCTCTCTCTAGCCTTGCTTTATGGGTCTAATTTACTTGATTAGCTAAACAAACGCTGTTCCCCTCCGCGAGCTCTTGCGCTGTTTCACCACAGACACGGTCCCCGGAATGAAAATAATCAGCTGTAAAAGTCTCCATAAATCACCAGAGGGTCTGATTCAGCAAACAATAGCATTAATCAGGACCACTGGTGCTTTACTGGTGGACATCCATATACTGTACATTCATGTAATTAAAACGCCTGTTAATTTTACAATGCCCCACCACATTATTGGGAACCACCAAATACACTGATGGACTTCCTTTAGCTGAGTAGGTCTAAAACACACTATTAGAGCTGTGATTCTTGGATTCTATACAGCCAAACAGTGATAGAATTAGTAGACATTACATCAGTACTTACGAGGATAAAGAAAGCGCATAAGTATATTACGGTATACGTGGCTTTATGTATGCACTTACAACTCCATACAAGTTCATACATACGAAGAAAGAAACCAGTTGTCAGTTGTAATAAGAGGGGTGTGTGTAGAGCATACAGTTGTTCTGCACAAGCCTCTCCATTTGGGACCACAACTCCAAATCCTTCTCATTATACAGCTGTCTGAAACTTGTTGAGAATACAATAGCCATAAGACTAAATAAATAAATAAGTTAAGGCCCCAAACCAATAACTTAAAGCGTGTCAGACAAAAGCCGCCGGCTCTGGAAGGAATAGTGTGTGAATGTGAAAGCCCGTCAGAGGATTAGAGAGAAAGGGCAGATGGAGAGAGGGCGCAAGATAATAAAGAGAGAGCAGCTGTTGGAGAGAGTGAGTGATATGGAGCGAAGTCGGGAGACAGACAGTATTTTTGGAATGAAAGACTCAAGACTTTAGTGAAGGAGCGAAGGGTGTAGGGGGGTGAGGGGTGTAGTTGAGGTGGTTTGGGGGAAGTGATTCTGTTCTTGCCATTTCAATCTGGGGCCCCGACCGTCTCAATCAAGTCGATAGACAGTGGCAGGTCTGATCTGCAGGCCTGGAGCCTCGTCCGTCGGGCCTCTGAGTGTGTGTGTGTGTGTGTGTGTGTGTGTGAGTGAGACGGGGTGTTGGAGTTAGAGCACAGCCTCATAGTGTGAGCACACTTAATAAATCAGAGCGCAGGGGACGCAGGCGCCCGCCGAGCACCAGGTGTGGCCTTGAACGCTGCCCGTTAAAAAAGACTCATTTACATTTTTTGGCTTTAAGCACTTAGGGTTGCGATACCCAGGAGTGTAGTACGGAGCGGTGCAGAGTGTGTGTGTGTGTGTGTGTGTCGTGAACCCAATCTTTATGACTCACCATGCTATAGGAGACTCTGACTGTGCTAAAACACAGAACAGTTATGGATCGATTAGCAGTATGAGCAATCGTCTCTCTAGCTCTCTACAACTCTGTGCACTACTAAAGATGGGCCAGAATGAGACTTTAAAATAGAGTAATGATCCCCAGTGTGCTGACGTCCCCTTTGCGGTCGCCCATGGCACCGGGCTGAGACTCCATTAGGACACTATTTCTTCCAGAACATAAGCACAGTTTACAAGTTCCCCTTGCTGAGGCCTGCTCCGCAGCTTAATGAAAGCATTAATATGCACTAGCACAATTTTTCCCTCCTCTTTAGCTCCTAATTACAAGCTTTATTCAGATTTGCACAGCTGTACCTCATCTATTATTCAGCATTAATTGCTACTTCAATAGTCGTTAATAAAGACTTGTACCCCACTGGAAAGAAAGGGTGATGCAGGAGGATGGCGAGGTGTGGATGGAGGACGGGTCATACCGCTGGGTGACTTAGCCGGGTGACTCACCTGCCCTTTGTCCACCTGGTGATAATGATGATGGTGATGACCATGATGATGGTGGTGGTGTTGATGGCGATGGTGATTATGCTGATGGTGAAAGTTATTTTGGGATACACTGTTGTAGGGCAGAGCAGCTGTGGTGGGGGGGCATATCTGCCCCTTTGTGCATTAGATTGAAAATTATATTGAAATATTTGTTTGCACGCCTCAATGGCATTTAATCTCCCGTTGTTCATCTGTTTCCACTTGATTCATTTCTTCACCTTCGCTTATTTATTGAATTTAATTACACCTCAAATCCCAGTGTGAGCCTGCTGGTTGTGTTGGGGATGCGGAACGGTGTGTGTGTGTGTGTGTGTGAGTGTGTGTGTGCGTTTGCGTGCACATTGTTGTGTATTTGTGCAGGGGATGTGTGTGTGTGGAAGCGGGGTGTTAACTCTGCTTAACCCCCCCACCACACACACACACACACACTAGTCCCAATTACATACGGGCAGAGGGAAGCAGTAAATCAGAATAAGAGTTCTCCTCCAATACCCCACACTCCCCAACACCAGAGGCAAACGATCTGCAGTCTGTCAGTGGCAGCTCCGACCTGATAAAATACTAACCTGTTAATTGTGCAGTAATTGTGCAATGTGCTCTCCTTTTCATGTGCCATGCATAGGCAGTAAAGAGGAGAGTGGACAGCTGGGGGAGACTCTAAAGGTGTGGCTCTCTTTAGGATCCTTCCCACTGTCCCCCTGACTGTCAGAGACAGGAGAGGAGCAGAGACTCCGGAGTAATAGTACTTTTTCCCGCAGTGATTGAATGAATGTGGACAAGGTCACCAGGTTCACACATTAGAGAAGGGACATGCTTTATGTGTTCTATCTCAGGGATGGAAGCGGGGGCAGGGTGTGTGTGTGTGTGTGAGGATGTATTGAGAGCAAGTGATGCGGTGTGTGTCTGCGTGTGTCTGTGGTCTCAGGGTGAGGTGAGTCAGAGCGATGCAGCAGGGAGGGCTGTAGTAGGATGTGACAGGGATGGTTTCCTGTCCCCAGGCCTGAGCTGGGGGACCAGAGAGAGGGTCTGCTAGAGCCGCTCACCTACCACACTGACCTTCACTGTCACTGCTGCAGGGAACAGGGGCGCACACACACACACACTGCTATGATAAAATATTGAGAGAGATTTTATGAACGCACACACACACCATCCTCAGTTGTGAGCTATATGGGTCAGTGCTTAGGCAGAGTTGTGATTTACTGTAGTCTGAGTAAGCTCCGATCCAGGCCTAGCTGTATAGTTCACCATATACCCTCACCGCACACACTCACACTATCACCCCATACTATCACCCCATACTATCACCCCATACTATCACCCCATACCATCACCCCATACTATCACCCTACTTTCACACCAAACTCTCACCCCATACTCTCACTCCATGAGCCAGGATTCTCCCTGACTCCTCACATTACGACAGCACGACATACTCTGCTTTCTCTTGAAACTACTTGAGTGTACGGCCAGAGATCGATTCCCAGCAGTGTAGTTGCCTCAGTGTACTGCTGTAGTGATGAGCTTGTCTGAAGGGGAGGGCGGGACAGGTGATGATGGGACACAGGGGTCTCCTCCTGTTGGTCTGAGCTGTTCCCTCAGCAACAACAGCAGTATTAGTAGAGGTACTGCATCTCCTCAACCTCGTCATCATAGAGCTACAGGGGGAAGGGGTAGCTTAGTGGGTAAGAGCGTTGTGCCAGTAACTGAAAGGTCGCTGGTTCTAATCCCTGAGCTGACTAGGTGAAAAATCTGTCGATGTGCCCTTAAGCAAGGCACTTAACCCTAATTGCTCCTGTAAGTCGCTCTGGATAAGAGCGTCTGCTAAATGACTAAAATGTAAATGTAATGTAGAAGCCTATTAGCAGAAGTTAAGTGTGGAGTTTTACGCCTAGACTTATTTCATGTTTAGGAGGATGAGTTGGCTCTTATGGGCCGGTGTGTGTTTGTGTGTATGTGACAGAAAGAGAGTGTGTCTCTGTGTGTTTGTGTGTGTGGGAGTGCTATGACGCAGAGAAAACCACACTTGCGTCAGTGTCAGTGAAGTATGGACTGACGAGTCTAGTGTTGAGCAAGGTAAAGCCAACCGCACAGTTGCAGCAATGTACCTACATTACCATATGCATGTTCTGTGTGCACCGTGTCTGAGTGAGAGGCGGGACACGTGTGTGTGTGTCTGTCAGCACACTACGGTACAGTATATCAGGCCTATGCAGCACCATTAGATCTCTCCATGCTGGGCTGATTTACACGGCTTGTCAGGGGCCCTCTGGCAATACGGGGTCTTCCTGGAATAACCCGGTCCTCTCCTGGAAAAAGGCATTAAAACAAAGGAGAGGAGGGGGGTAGGGGGGGGGGGGGGGGGGGTAGAGGGAGAGGGAGAGGGAGAGGGCCAGGGCCAAAGGTCCCTGCAACACACATGATTTACTAGCAAACAACGTCGGAAGAAGGAATTAGATAATTAGCTGCAGAATTTTTTTTTACTGTGTGTGTGTATCAATACATGTGCATGCATGCTTATTTTATAGCAGGATGTTTTTAGCTGCAGGACCTTTAGAGTTTCAGGGACGGATGAGCCTAGGTTTGGTACCCTTGCTCTCAGGATAATGACATGGCTAATGCCTGCAGACATGGCGGCGGAGTACAAACCTGTTTGTGTAATAACCACAGAGGTTAAAATGTTACACAGACTGTGGAGCCGGCTGCCAAATATTTTGACATCCACTCAACCCTGCTCTACACAGCTGCTGGTGAAGATGAGGAAAACAGGGAGAGAGAGCTCCAGAGCGCTCCAGAGCACACCACTATCTGTTTATGACGGAAAGAGAGAGAGAGGGGCGAGATAGAGAGAGGGAGCAGTGGGTGGAGAGATGTATTAGCAGAGAGGACGGTAGAGCGAAAGAGAGGTGTTGCTGAAAGAGAGAGAGGGGGATGGAGGTTAGGTGCTACCATCCACCCTGCCTCTCTATCTCTTTCTCTTCCTGGTTGTCTTCAGCCCAGGAAGCAGGTCTAGTATGAAAAAAAAAGATGAAAAAAAAAGAGTGTCTGGATAAGAGCGTCTGCTAAATGAACAAAGATTATTTGTTTTCCAGGTTGGGCTAAATGTGACTGTTTTATTTGCATTCCTTCACCGTAACCTAAGTCCAAAGGACCGTCATACCGCATTAAATGCGGCAGAAAAGAGCTGCCCAAATGATGCAGATGGGAATTTAAAACCCTGTTATTGCCATCGTTACATGACACAAAGGTGATTGTTCAGCTGGAATCTAGATGGCGGGATTTTCTCATCCCTGAATGATATTCAATATGGCAACAAAGCCTGGTTATAGGGAGCAGAAGAGACAAGAAGATGCTCTCTGTTTATTGCCAATTGGAATAGGAGGGAAATTACCTTGCAGGGGGAGGCGGGTATGTTTGTGTGTACGCGCGTGTGTGTGCGTGCATTTGTGTGCGTGTGTACTATATGTGTGTGCATGGGAGTACAGATAAACAACCAGCATTCCCTACAGATTAACTCTGACCTTTCAACCTCCTATAAATGCACCTTAGGAGACCCATACAACCGTTAGCCGCCAATTGCATTGTGAATCCTTCACTGTAACAAATGTCAACTTCATTGATTGGCCATCTTCCTCCAAAATAACTGGCGACTGGGCAAACGAGGGGCCGGGAGGTGCGCCTGCCTGCTGGGGCTCCACGGGCTCTGCTGGTAAAATGAACGGACGCGGAGATTAGAGCCGAGAAAAATAGAAA
>NW_028166325.1:0-2000 GCF_964263955.1 Coregonus lavaretus | reverse complement strand
CACTACATGAAACTATGGAGTCACTACATGAAACTATGGAGACACTACATGAAACTATGGAGACACTACATTAAACTAAGAAGGCCCTACATGAAACTATGGAGACTACATGAAACTATGGAGACACTACATGAAACTACAGAGACTACATGAAACTAAGGAGACACTACATGAAACTATGGAGACTACATGAAACTATGGAGACACTACATGAAACTATGGAGACACTACATGAAACTATGGAGACACTACATGAAACTATGGAGACACTACATGAAACTATGGAGACTACATGAAACTATGGAGACACTACATGAAACTATGGAGACACTACATGAAACTATGGAGACACTACATGAAACTATGGAGACACTACACAAAACTATGGAGACACTACATAAAACTATGGAGACACTACATGAAACTATGGAGACACTACATGAAACTATGGAGACACTACATGAAACTAAGGAGTCTACATGAAACTATGGAGACACCTCATGAAACTAAGGAGACTACATGAAACTAAGGAGATAACATGAAACTAAGGAGCCTACATGAAACTATGGAGACTACATGAAACTATGGAGACACTACATGAAACTATGGAGACACTACATGAAACTATGGAGACACTACATGAAACTATGGAGACACTACATGAAACTATGGAGACACTACATGAAACTAAGGAGTCTACATGAAACTATGGAGACACCTCATGAAACTAAGGAGACTACATGAAACTAGGGAGACACTACATGAAACTATGGAGACACTACATGAAACTAAGGAGTCTACATGAAACTATGGAGACACTACATTAAACTATGGAGACACTACATGAAACTATGGAGACACTACATGAAACTATGGAGACACTACATGAACTTGTCTAATTAAAAGTGTTCCTCTGTAGGCCTGTCTTTTGCCAGTCAAACATCAGAAGTGGTTATTAATACATGAGAACTGCTGCCATGTAGAATGTGTTCATGGATTCAATCTATGCTCCACTACGTTCTGAGGTGTTTCCGTAAATAGTGTCAGGGCTCCTCCAACATCAACAACCCTTTCAGTCTCAACCTCAATTTGTGACTTTGTGAAAACTCCAAAGGAATCAGTGGTAGTGGTGCGTTGACCTGGGAGCGCTGAGTCTGATTAGGCAACATCCTCCCTGCAGCCATAATAGTGATCATAAACTCGTCTCTATTAAAACGTGGTGAAAACCTCCACATGCCTTGTGAGTGATGAAGTGTCAAAGGCAATGCTCTAGTGGTTCTCCTTGTTTTCAAAGAAAAACATGATTGATGGTACTGTGTTGCTTTGGCTTGATGTTGGTTGTAGGCTAGCTCTCGAGAACCCGAGGGGGATATACACCCTCTCCTTTAGGGTTCTTAGATGAAGGTATGACCACAGCTGGATCAATGAATTACAATCCTGACACTCTATTTTAACGTTTAGAAGCATTATTAATCCTCGCTAGCGATACGGTTTTGGAAACTTTTGGAACTTAACTTTCATATAAGCGAGAAATAATCTTTCAAATACAAAAGATACACTTATTGTGCGCAGTTTAGCAAAGTTGCACCCGGCTGTTTTCACACACCGCCTCTGTTACGACACATCCTCTCACCTTGCACTTGCATTTCCATTGGACCATTCCAGTCCACATTTCCGGATGGATTGCATGTGTTTCTCAAAATACAGCCAGGTGCAACTTTCCTAAACTGTGTACAGTAAATGTATCTTTCAGTATAGTGAAAATATTTCTCACTTATATGAAAGTTATGTCCCAAATGTTTCCAAAACCGTTACGCATGCAAGGTGTATTTACGTTTGACAGAGCATTTAGGCAGCGTTGGGCAATCCCCTCACAAGGCTAAAGGGGGCGTCCAATGGCTCAATGTAATGCAATAGAATTGGAGTCATGAATAAGGGCTAGTTGTAGGCTAAGTGCCTGGAGGGCGGGCGGGCAGTTGAGATACATAGGAGAGTGATGG
>NW_028166326.1:0-13049 GCF_964263955.1 Coregonus lavaretus | reverse complement strand
ACTAACTATTACTATGGTGTCCCCCCCCCCCCCCACCCCACTAACTATTCCTATGGTGTTCCCCCCCACCCACCCTACTAACTATTACTATGGTGTCCCCCCCCCCACCCTACTAACTATTACTATGGTGTCCCCCCCCCCTCCCCACTAACTATTACTATGGTGTCCCCCCCCACCCCACTAACTATTACTATGGTGTCCCCCCCCCACCACCCCACTAACTATTACTATGGTGTTCCCCCCCCCCCCCACTAACTATTACTATGGTGTTCCCCCCCCCACCTCCCCACTAACTATTACTATGGTGTTCCCCCCCCCCCCCCCCCCACCCCACTAACTATTACTATGGTGTCCCCCCCCCCCCCACCTCCCCACTAACTATTACTATGGTGTTCCCCCCCCCCCCCCCCCCACCCCACCCCACTAACTATTACTATGGTGTCCCCCCCCCCCCCACCCCACTAACTATTCCTATGGTGTCCCCCCCCCCCCCCCCACCCCACTAACTATTACTATGGTGTCCCCCCCCACCACCCCACTAACTATTACTATGGTGTTCCCCCCCCCCACCACCCCACTAACTATTACTATGGTGTTCCCCCCCACCCACCCTACTAACTATTACTATGGTGTCCCCCCCCCCCACCCTACTAACTATTACTATGGTGTTCCCCCCCCCCCCCCCACCCCACTAACTATTACTATGGTGTCCCCCCCCCCCCCACCTCCCACTAACTATTACTATGGTGTCCCCCCCCCCCCCCCCCCCCCCCACCCCACTAACTATTCCTATGGTGTTCCCCCCACCACCCCACTAACTATTACTATGGTGTTCCCCCCCCCCCCCCCACCCCCACTAACTATTACTATGGTGTTCCCCCCCCCCCCACCCCACTAACTATTACTATGGTGTCCCCCCCCCCCACCACCCCACTAACTATTACTATGGTGTTCCCCCCCCCCCCCCCCCCCACCCCACTAACTATTACTATGGTGTTCCCCCCCCCCCACCCCACTAACTATTACTATGGTGTCCCTCCCCTCCCCACCCTACTAACTATTACTATGGTGTCCCCCCCCCCCCCACCACCCTACTAACTATTACTATGGTGTCCCCCCCCCCCCCACCCTACTAACTATTACTATGGTGTCCCCCCCCCCACCACCCTACTAACTATTACTATGGTGTCCCCCCCCCCCACCTCCCCACTAACTATTACTATGGTGTTCCCCCCCCCCCCCACCACCCCACTAACTATTACTATGGTGTCCCCCCCCCCCCCCCTCCCCACTAACTATTACTATGGTGTCGTCCCCCCCCCCCCACCTCCCCACTAACTATTACTATGGTGTCCCCCCCCCCCCATCTCCCCACTAACTATTACTATGGTGTTCCCCCCCCCACCCCCCACTAACTATTACTATGGTGTCCCCCCCCCACCACCCCACTAACTATTACTATGGTGTTCCCCCTCCCCCACCCTACTAACTATTACTATGGTGTTTCCCCCCCCACCACCCCACTAACTATTACTATGGTGTTCCCCCCCACCCCCACCACCCCACTAACTATTACTATGGTGTTCCCCCCCACCCCCACCACCCCACTAACTATTACTATGGTGTCCCCCCCCCACCACCCCACTAACTATTACTATGGTGTCCCCCCCCCCCACCTTACTAACTATTACTATGGTGTCCCCCCCCCCCACCACCCCACTAACTATTACTATGGTGTTCCCCCCCCCACCACCCCACTAACTATTACTATGGTGTTCCCCCCCACCCACCCTACTAACTATTACTATGGTGTTCCCCCCACCCCCCCCACCACCCCACTAACTATTACTATGGTGTCCCCCCCCCACCACCCCACTAACTATTACTATGGTGTCCCCCCCCCCCACCCTACTAACTATTACTATGGTGTCCCCCCCCCCCACCCTACTAACTATTACTATGGTGTCCCCCCTCCCCCCCACCACCCCACTAACTATTACTATGGTGTCGTCCCCCCCCCCCCACCTCCCCACTAACTATTACTATGGTGTCCCCCCCCCCACCCCACTAACTATTACTATGGTGTCCCCCCCCCCACCCCACTAACTATTACTATGGTGTCCCCCCCCCACCACCCCACTAACTATTACTATGGTGTTCCCCCCCCCACCCTACTAACTATTACTATGGTGTTCCCCCCCCCACCACCCCACTAACTATTACTATGGTGTCCCCCCCCCCCCCCCCCCCACCACCCCACTAACTATTACTATGGTGTTCCCCCCCCACCACCCCACTAACTATTACTATGGTGTTCCCCCTCCCCCCCACCACCCCACTAACTATTACTATGGTGTTCCCCCCCCCACCACCCCACTAACTATTACTATGGTGTCCCCCCCCACCCCCACCACCCCACTAACTATTACTATGGTGTCCCCCCCCCCACCACCCCACTAACTATTACTATGGTGTCCCCCCCCCACCACCCTACTAACTATTACTATGGTGTCCCCCCCCCCACCACCCCACTAACTATTACTATGGTGTTCCCCCCCCACCACCCCACTAACTATTACTATGGTGTTCCCCCCCACCCACCCTACTAACTATTACTATGGTGTCCCCCCCCCCCACCCTACTAACTATTACTATGGTGTCCCCCCCCACCACCCCACTAACTATTACTATGGTGTTCCCCCCCACCCACCTACTAACTATTACTATGGTGTCCCCCCCCCCCACCCTACTAACTATTACTATGGTGTTCCCCCCCCCCCCCCACCTCCCCACTAACTATTACTATGGTGTCCCCCCCCCCACCCCACTAACTATTACTATGGTGTCCCCCCCCCCACCACCCCACTAACTATTACTATGGTGTTCCCCCCCCCACCCTACTAACTATTACTATGGTGTTCCCCCCCCCCCACCCCACTAACTATTACTATGGTGTTCCCCCCACCCCCCCCACCACCCCACTAACTATTCCTATGGTGTTCCCCCCCCCCCCACTAACTATTACTATGGTGTTCCCCCTCCCCCCACCACCCCACTAACTATTACTATGGTGTCCCCCCCCCCCACCCTACTAACTATTACTATGGTGTCCCCCCCCCCCCCACTAACTATTACTATGGTGTTCCCCCCCCACCACCCCACTAACTATTACTATGGTGTCGTCCCCCCCCCCCCCCACCCCACTAACTATTACTATGGTGTCCCCCCCCACTAACTATTCCTATGGTGTTCCCCCCCCCCCACCCCACTAACTATTACTATGGTGTTCCCCCCCCACCCCACTAAACTATTACTATGGTGTCCCCCCCCACCACCCCACTAACTATTACTATGGTGTTCCCCCCCCCCCCCCCCCCCACCCCACTAACTATTACTATGGTGTTCCCCCCCCCCCCACCACCCCACTAACTATTCCTATGGTGTTCCCCCCCCCCCCCCCACCCCACTAACTATTACTATGGTGTCCCCCCCACCACCCCACTAACTATTACTATGGTGTCCCCCCCCCCCCCACCACCCCACTAACTATTACTATGGTGTTCCCCCCCCCCCCCCCCACCCCACTAACTATTACTATGGTGTCCCCCCCCCCCCACCACCCCACTAACTATTACTATGGTGTCCCCCCCCCCCCACCACCCCACTAACTATTACTATGGTGTTCCCCCCCCCCCCCCACCACCCCACTAACTATTACTATGGTGTTCCCCCCCCCCACCCCACTAACTATTACTATGGTGTCCCCCCCCCCCCCCCACCCCACTAACTATTACTATGGTGTCCCCCCCCCCCACCCCACTAACTATTACTATGGTGTCGTCCCCCCCCCCACCCCACTAACTATTACTATGGTGTCCCCCCCCCACCACCCCACTAACTATTACTATGGTGTCCCCCCCCCACCACCCCACTAACTATTACTATGGTGTTCCCCCCCCCCCCCCCCCACTAACTATTACTATGGTGTTCCCCCCCCCCCACCCCACTAACTATTACTATGGTGTCCCCCCCCCACCACCCCACTAACTATTACTATGGTGTTCCCCCCCCCCCCACCCCACTAACTATTACTATGGTGTCCCCCCCCCACCACCCCACTAACTATTACTATGGTGTCCCCCCCCCCCCCCCCCCCCACCCCACTAACTATTACTATGGTGTTCCCCCCCCCCCCCCCCCCCACCCCACTAACTATTACTATGGTGTTCCCCCCCCCCCCCACCCCACTAACTATTCCTAGGGTGTCCCCACCACGCCTCTCCTCAGACAGACAGGACTGACATTTAATTGTCCCTCTGTTTATGACTGATAATCCTCTATGAAGTCACAAAATCTCACTGTCCGTCCCTCCGTCTCTCCGTCCCTCCATCCCTCCGTCCCTCCGTCTCCCCCACTGCCCAAATGTCAATATTTGAATTGGACTCATTAATACTCAACATCAGGGGTCTGTGTGGCATGACCAGCCTACACTACTATGGCAGAGCTGTACTGATTAGTTTGGGGACTGGAGGGCAGAGAGGGAAAACCTAAGCCTCCTCTTTTCTCCTCCCTCCTCATCTGTCTCTCCCTATAACCATCCTCATTTTCCACTCTGCTCATCTCTCTCTTTCTCTCAACCTTTTCATCTCTCCGCACAGAGGGCAAGAAGAGGGCAGATCAGAAGGATGCCAACATGCCTCCCTCTACCCCTCTACCCCAGCCCTGTCCCTCTACCCCTCTACCCCAGCCCTGTCCCTCTACCCCAACCCTGTCCCTCTACCCAAGCCCAGTCCCTCTACCCCAGCGCTGTCCCTCTACCCCTCTACCCCAGCCCTGTCCCTCTACCCCAGCCCTGTCCCTCTACCCCAGCCCTGTCCCTCTACCCCTCTACCCCAGCCCTGTCCCTCTACCCCTCTACCCCAGCCCTGTCCCTCTACCCCAGCCCTGTCCCTCTACCCCTCTAACCCAGCCCTGTCCCTCTACCCCAGCCCTGTCCCTCTACCCCAGCCCTGTCCCTCTACTCCAGCCCTGTCCCTCTACCCCAGCCCTGTCCCTCTACCCCAGCCCTGTCCCTCTACTCCAGCCCTGTCCCTCTACCCCTCTACCCCAGCCCTGTCCCTCTACCCCAGCCCTGTCCCCCTACCCCTCTACCCCAGCCCTGTCCCTCTACCCCTCTACCCCAGCCCTGTCCCTCTACCCCAGCCCTGTCCCTCTACCCCAGCCCTGTCCCTCTACCCCTCTACCCCTCTACCCCAGCCCTGTCCCTCTACCCCAGCCCTGTCCCTCTACCCCAGCCCTGTCCCTCTACCCCAGCCCCGTCCTCTACCCCAGCCCCGTCCCTCTACCCCAGCCCCGTCCCTCTACCCCAGCCCTGTCCCTCTACCCCAGCCCTGCCCCTCTACCCCAGCCCTGTCCCTCTACCCCTCTACCCCAGCCCTGTCCCTCTACCCCAGCCCCGTCCCTCTACCCCAGCCCCGTCCCTCTACCCCAGCCCTGTCCCTCTACCCCAGCCCTGTCCCTCTACCCCAGCCCTGTCCCTCTACCCCAGCCCTGTCCCTCTACCCCTCTACCCCAGCCCTGTCCCTCTACCCCAGCCCTGTCCCTCTACCCCAGCCCTGCCCCTCTACCCCAGCCCTGCCCCTCTACCCCTCTACCCCAGCCCTGTCCCTCTACCCCAGCCCCGTCCCTCTACCCCAGCCCTGTCCCTCTACCCCAGCCCTGTCCCTCTACCCCAGCCCTGTCCCTCTACCCCTCTACCCCAGCCCTGTCCCTCTACCCCAGCCCTGTCCCTCTACCCCAGCCCTGCCCCTCTACCCCAGCCCTGCCCCTCTACCCCTCTACCCCAGCCCTGTCCCTCTACCCCAGCCCCGTCCCTCTACCCCAGCCCTGTCCCTCTACCCCAGCCCTGTCCCTCTACCCCAGCCCTGTCCCTCTACCCCTCTACCCCAGCCCTGTCCCTCTACCCCAGCCCTGTCCCTCTACCCCAGCCCTGCCCCTCTACCCCAGCCCTGTCCCTCTACCCCAGCCCTGTCCCTCTACCCCTCTACCCCAGCCCTGTCCCTCTACCCCAGCCCGTCCCTCTACCCCAGCCCTGTCCCTCTACCCCAGCCTTGTCCCTCTACCCCAGCCCTGTCCCTCTACCCCTCTACCCCAGCCCTGTCCCTCTACCCCAGCCCTGCCCCTCTACCCCAGCCCTGTCCCTCTACCCCTCTACCCCAGCCCTGTCCCTCTACCCCAGCCCTGTCCCTCTACCCCTCTACCCCAGCCCTGTCCCTCTACCCCAGCCCTGTCCCTCTACCCCAGCCCTGTCCCTCTACCCCTCTACCCCAGCCCTGCCCCTCTACCCCAGCCCTGTCCCTCTACCCCTCTACCCCAGCCCTGCCCCTCTACCCCAGCCCCGTCCCTCTACCCCAGCCCTGCCCCTGTGCCCCCTGTCTCCCCAGCAGTAATCAGAGCAGGAAGGTCATGAGGGAATGGGACATCTCTCTCCAATCACACACTCTAGGAAGATGAAACAAACACCCAGGGAAAAGGAAGATACGTCCATGTTCAGGTGAGTATGACTGTAGGGGGAAAGCAGTCTATTGCAATACTTCATATGAGAGTGGTTCACACTCAGTATTGCTTTTACAAAGATTCAGGAAGTGATTTAGTAGATCTGGGGCTGACTGTACATGTATGTGTGTGCTCTTCTAAAGTAGGCCAAACGTCAGGAGTGTTCCCAATCAGCAAACAAGTGCAAGCCCACACCCCTGTCTACACACCAACAGAACAGCTGCCTACGGTGATGACAGAAGTAAAATAAAATAACAGTAGGGAGGCTATATACAGGGGGTACCGGTGCAGAGTCAATGTGCGGGGGCACCGGCTAGTTGAGGTACAGTGGGGGGAAAAAGTATTTAGTCAGCCACCAATTGTGCAAGTTCTCCCACTTAAAAAGATGAGAGAGGCCTGTAATTTTCATCATAGGTACACGTCAACTATGACAGACAAAATGAGAAAATTTTCAAAATCTCACGATACATGGCCCCATTCATTCTTTCCTTTACACGGATCAGTCGTCCTGGTCCCTTTGCAGAAAAACAGCCCCAAAGCATGATGTTTCCACCCCCATGCTTCACAGTAGGTATGGCATTCTTTGTCCTCCAAACACGACGAGTTGAGTTTTTACCAAAAAGTTATATTTTGGTTTCATCTGACCATATGACATTCTCCCAATCCTCTTCTGGATCATCCAAATGCACTCTAGCAAACTTCAGACGGGCCTGGACATGTACTGGCTTAAGCAGGGGGACACGTCTGGCACTGCAGGATTTGAGTCCCTGGCGGCGTAGTGTGTTACTGATGGTAGGCTTTGTTACTTTGGTCCCAGCTCTCTGCAGGTCATTCACTAGGTACCCCCGTGTGGTTCTGGGATTTTTGCTCACCGTTCTTGTGATCATTTTGACGCCACGGGGTGAGATCTTGCGTGGAGCCCCAGATCGAGGGAGATTATCAGTGGTCTTGTATGTCTTCCATTTCCTAATAATTGCTCCTACAGTTGATTTCTTCAAACCAAGCTGCTTACCTATTGCAGATTCAGTCTTCCCAGCCTGGTGCAGGTCTACAATTTTGTTTCTGGTGTCCTTTGACAGCTCTTTGGTCTTGGCCATAGTGGAGTTTGGAGTGTGACTGTTTGAGGTTGTGGACAGGTGTCTTTTATACTGATAACAAGTTCAAACAGGTGCCATTAATACAGGTAACGAGTGGAGGACAGAGGAGCCTCTTAAAGAAGAAGTTACAGGTCTGTGAGAGCCAGAAATCTTGCTTGTTTGTAGGTGACCAAATACTTATTTTCCACCATCATTTGCAAATAAATTCATAAAAAATCCTACAATGTGATTTTCTGGAGAAAAAAATTCTCAATTCGTCTGTCATAGTTAACGTGTACCTATGATGAAAATTACAGGCCTCTCTCATCTTTTTAAGTGGGAGAACTTGCACAATTGGTGGCTGACTAAATACTTTTTTCCCCCACTGCAGTTGAGGTAATATGTACATGTGGGGAGAGTTAAAGTGACTATGCATAAATAATTAACAGAGTAGGAGCAGCGTAAAAATATGAGGTGGGGGGTGGGGGTGGGGGTGGGGGTGGGGGGGCAGTGCACATAGTCCGGGTAGCCATGATTAGCTGTTCAGGAGTCTTATGGCTTGGGGGTAGAAGCTGTTGAGAAGTCTTTTGGACCTAGACTTGGCACTCCGGTACCACTTGCCGTGCGGTAGCAGAGAGAACAGTCTATGACTAGGGTGGCTGGACTCTTTGACAATTTTGAGGGCCTTCCTCTGACACCGCCTGGTATAGAGGTCCTGGATGGCAGGAAGCTTGGCCCCAGTGATGTACTGGGCCGTACGCACTACCCTCTGTAGTGCCTTGCGGTCGGAGGCCGAGCAGTTGCCATACCAGGCGGTGATGCAACCAGTCAGGATGCTCTCGATGGTGCAGCTGTATAACTTTTTGAGGATCTGAGGACCCATGCCAAATCTTTTCAGTCTCCTGAGGGGGAATAGGCTTTGTCGTGCCCTCTTCACGACTGTCTTGGTGTGTTTGGACCATGATAGTTCGTTGGTGATGTGGACACGAAGGAACTTGAAGCTCTCAACCTGTTCCACTACAGCCCCGTCGATGAGAATGGGGGCGTGCTCAGTCCTCTTTTTTTTCCTGTAGTCCACAATCATCTCCTTTGTCTTGGTCACGTTGAGGGAGAGGTTGTTATTATTGCTGTCTGCCTCCTGGGTGTGTGTGTGTTAAGGCTGACTCCCTTTAGTCGACCGGTCGATTGTTTGGTTGATAGGCTGTTGGTCGACAGAGATTGTTTTTGTTGAACGGTCGAAAATAGATCAATTTTTCATGGCATACGAGACACCCGTCTGATTCGCGCCTGTCTCAGTGGACTACTCTATTAAGGATGTCCGTCACTAAATCAAATCAAATCAAATCAAATCAAATCAAATCAAATCAAATCAAATCAAATTTTATTGGTCACATGCGCCGAATACAACAGGTGCAGACATTACAGTGAAATGCTTACTTACAGCCCTTAACCAACAGTGCATTTATTTTAAACAAAAAAGTAAGAATAAAACAACAACAAAAAAGTGTTGAGAAAAAAAAGAGCAGAAGTAAAAAATAAAGTGACAGTAGGGAGGCTATATATACAATAGAATAAAGTGACAGTAGGGAGGCTATATATACAGGGGGGTACCGTTGCATAGTCAATGTGCGGGGGCACCGGCTAGTTGAGGTAATATGTACATGTGGGTAGAGTTAAAGTGACTATGCATAAATACTTAACAGAGTAGCAGCAGCGTAAAAAGGATGGGGTGGGGGGGCAGTGCAAATAGTCCGGGTAGCCATGATTAGCTGTTCAGGAGTCTTATGGCTTGGGGGTAGAAGCTGTTGAGAAGTCTTTTGGACCTAGACTTGGCACTCCGGTACCGCTTGCCGTGCGGTAGCAGAGAGAACAGTCTATGACTAGGGTGACTGGAGTCTTTGACAATTTTGAGGGCCTTCCACTAAGACAGGCATCGGCAACAGGCTGGCGTGCGAGGGTAATAATGTGAAGAAAAAGTCAAAACAACATTTTAAGATAAACGTTCTAATCTGTTACATCAGATTAATTGCTTTTTAGCAGTTTATTTTTAATGTATCCGAGGTCTGCTGGTTGGATGAAATTAGGATCTATCGTCCCACAACAGTCCCAGAGTCTGTTTGGGCTGTTTCTTTCTCCACAACCTGCCCAACTTTTCTACTATGGGGGATAGTAGATTGACACAGGCGGTGCGTCCATAAGGCTAGGGGAAGCTAAGCTTTCCTTTAGTAAATTGAATTAAATTGCCAAAATGATATAGCCTAATTAGCCTACTCCGGTCTGTACAGAAATAAATAAAGTCATTCAAAGTAGGCTGCTCTTTTGATCTTTTACTTAACACTTATTTGTCTTAAAACTGCATTGTTGGTTAAGGGCTTGTAAGTAAGCGTTTCACGGTAAGGTCTACACCTGTTGTATTCGGCGCATGTGGCAAATACAATTTGATTTGATTGATTTGATTACTAAAGCATGATTTGGCCACAGAGGATCATTACAGCTTCCCCTTTAAATCGCAGTCGAAAGGAAGAATAGAATTGCGTGAAATGTGTTTTTCCCGCGCAAAGAAAGGAGAAACGTATCTGATAGCCTATAGCCCAGGCCTCTACATTATATTAGACAGTACGCGCTCAGCCATGCATTGAAACGTATTTTTAGTGAACAGTGATTGGGTAATAGTATTAGCCTAAATTAGGACTATCTAATCTACTCATCACAAGTCTGCAAATGCGATAATGCTTTCAAATAAACGTGAATCTTTAAGGGGAAAATGTTCTTCCCTAAACTTGAAACTCACACGACTTTTCTAGTATATTGACATAGGCTAAGTGATTTTACTGTTCGTTACTCGTCTCGTCGGCTGAGGAAAAGTAAATTGTGGACAGTTATTCTAACATCTTCAAAGTGCGCATCAGAATTCGGTAAGAAGGACGCGCACATCGTTGTATCCTGGACTTGCATGTCCTGTTAACATGAATGACCATAATCTAAATGTGTTTTCTGTCATTCTGAGCACCATGGGTGGACGCCCTAATCAGGTTACGCACCCAATGGATATGGGTCTGGCGGATTTCTCAAATGTCCGGTAAATTAAAATGCTGATGGTCAAATGTCCGGAAAAATTAAAATGCTGATGGTCAAATGTCCGGAAAAATTAAAATGCTGATGGTCAAATGTCCGGCGCCACATTTTCATAACGGAAACCCTGGTGTGGCGCTAACTGGCGCGGGAAACTGAGGACAAAGAACAGTTGATACAATGTTGCTAGTTTGCTAGTGCGAGCTTAGGGTCGGACCCAGCTGATAGTTGATACAATGTTTCAAGTTCGTTGCAGACAGGCGGAGTAGAATGCGATTGAACATGCGATGAGAACATTAACAAACTGCCATGCGTATGTTTTAATGTGTTGGCTTTATGTAGGCTATTTTACCTAGTTGACAATATCAGTTACATGCATTGGTATAAAGGCCTCTCGCTGCATTCTGCACTAAGTCATTTAGCTGCCAATGGCTCACGGTGTAGGCTATCATTCAATGTGTCCATTTGGCAGAGGCAGGCGGTCTTGCATTGGAAACATTTTTTTGATTTGTATCATTTTCATTTAGATAGAATGTAGATTTAGATTAACCACATGGCGATGATTTAGTGATATGAAAGAAGTTATTGTAATTGAAATGAAACTGTTCCACGAAAATGTGCAGATGAAAATCATAACTGGCACGCAGATCGGTAGAAATAAGATAAATTGGCACTCCACAAGGTTGCCGACCCCTTTTGTTGCCACTCCACATGGTTGCCGACCCCTTTTGTTGCCACTCCACATGGTTGCCGACCCCTTTTGTTGCCACTCCACATGGTTGCCGACCCCTTTTGTTGCCACTCCACATGGTTGCCGACCCCTTTTGTAGCCCCTCCACATGGTTGCCGACCCCTTTTGTAGTCACTCCACATGGTTGCCGACCCCTTTTGTTGCCACTCCACATGGTTGCCGACCCCTTTTGTTGCCACTCCACATGGTTGCCGACCCCTTTTGTTGCCACTCCACATGGTTGCCGACCCCTTTTGTAGCCCCTCCACATGGTTGCCGACCCCTTTTGTTGCCACTACACATGGTTGCCGACCCCTTTTGTTGCCCCTCCACATGGTTGCCGACCCCTTTTGTTGCCCCACTACAGGAGCCTAAAGGCAGAGTCTGTGAAGGCTGCAGCAGTGGGCGGAGGAGGAGGGTCGGGGGCACAGGTTTTTTTCATTCTGCTTATCTTGATCCCTGGCTCCCTCTTGAGTCATTGTGTGTCTTAATTATTTAATCAAACAGTGCGCTTAAAGCATCGGACAAGATCAGTGCACATGGTTGATTAAAACCGCATAGAGTGAGCGTAGGGGAGAGCGAGAGCAGAGAGCGAGAGAGTAGGGAAGAGTGAGTGAGAAAGTGAGAGAGAGAGTAGGGAAGAGTGAGTGAGAAAGTGAGAGAGAGAGTAGGGAAGAGTGAGTGAGAAAGTGAGAGAGAGAGTAGGGAAGAGTGAGTGAGAAAGTGAGAGAGAGAGTAGGGAAGAGTGAGTGAGAAAGTGAGAGAGAGAGTAGGGAAGAGTGAGAGAGAAAGTGAGAGAGAGAGTAGGAAGAGTGAGAGAGAAAGTGAGAGAGAGAGTAGGGAAGAGTGAGTGGAGAAAGTGAGAGAGAGAGTAGGGAAGAGTGAGAGAGAAAGTGAGAGAGAGAGTAGGGAAGAGTGAGTGAGAAAGTGAGAGAGAGAGAGAGTAGGGAAGAGTGAGTGAAAAAAGTGAGAGAGAGAGTAGGGAAGAGTGAGTGAGAAAGTGAGAGAGAGAGTAGGGAAGAGTGAGAGAGAAAGTGAGAGATATATGTGTCTATATATGGAAAAATACACGTTAAAAAATGTTCACCAATCGATTGGTCAAAAGAACCGAGGACTCTGGGACGACCCTAATATGTGTGTTACCTGTAAGTCCTTCAGTACAGCTTGGGTCCTGTAGAGTATCAGCAGGTGAACGTCACTGTCCCTAAGGCTGAAGTATTCTCCAGAATCTGTAGAACCTCGATGCGTGGTCGCACCGCTAAAGAACCATCGCTGCAGAACGGTCGTAACCACGCCAACAGGTCATCAGAACTGACCACAGAGTCACTGGGAGAGAGAGAGAGAGAGAGAGAGAGAGAGAGAGAGAGAGAGAGAGAGAGAGAGAGAGAGAGAGAGAGAGACAGAGACAGAGAGAGAGAGAGAGAGACAGAGAGAGACAGAGAGAGAGAGAGAGACAGAGAGAGAGAGAGAGAGAGAGAGACAGAGAGACAGAGAGAGAGAGAGAGAGAGAGAGAGGAGAGAGAGAGACAGAGAGACAGAGAGAGAGAGAGAGAGAGGAGAGAGGGAGAGAGAGAGAGACAGAGACAGGAGAGAGAGAGAGACAGAGAGGAGGAGAG
>NW_028166327.1:37500-45000 GCF_964263955.1 Coregonus lavaretus | reverse complement strand
AGGGAGTGAGCTGCAGTCTGAGGCCGAGTGAGAGAGGGTTTGAGTGGGCAGGGAGTGTGGGCTTGGTGGTCGTGGTTCTGGAGCCCAGGCCATCCAGGGAGTGAGCTGCAGTCTGAGGCCGAGTGAGAGAGGGTTTGAGTGGGCAGGGAGTGTGGGCTTGGTGGTCGTGGTTCTGGAGCCCAGGCCATCCAGGGAGTGAGCTGCAGTCTCAGGCCGAGTGAGAGAGGGTTTCACTGGGCAGGGAGTGTGGGCTTGGTGGTCGTGGTTCTGGAGCCCAGGCCATCCAGGGAGTGAGCTGCAGTCTCAGGCCGAGTGAGAGAGGGTTTCACTGGGCATGGAGTGTAGAGATGGAGGCAATGAGCTCCAGAGGTCACAAAGGTCAATGTGGGCCTGCATGGCTGTCAGCAGGGCCACAGAGAGAAGGCCCAAGTGAATAGGTGTGTCTGTGTGAGTGAGTGAACCTGTCTCATAGGGGGGCAGAGCAGGCATCCCCTTTGGGGGCTGTCTGCTCTGTCCCCCTTTTTTTTTGGCCTCCTATACCTCTGGAGGTCAAGGGAGTAAGCTGTACTCTCAAGCCCATGTGAGAGAGGCTTTTAATGGGAAGAGAGAGTTTAAAAAGAGGCATGGAGCTCCAGAGGTCACAAAGGTCAATGTGGGCCTGCATGGATGTCAGCAGGGCATGAGGGAGAAGGCCCAAGTGAATAGGTGTGTCTGTGTGAGTGAGTGAACCTGTCTCATAGGGGGGCAGAGCAGGCATCCCCTTTGGGGGCTGTCTGCTCTGTCCCCCTTTTTTTTTGGCCTCCTATACCTCTGGAGGTCAAGGGAGTAAGCTGTACTCTCAAGCCCATGGGAGAGAGGGTTTTAATAGGGAGAGAGTGATTAAAAAGAGGCATGGTGCTCCAGGGGAGTGAGCTGTACTCTCATGCCCATGGGAGATGCCCTTTACTAGGCAGGGAGTTTAGAACAAGGTGCATGGAGCTCCAGAGGTCACAAAGGTCAATGTGGGCCTGCATGGATGTCAGCAGGGCATGAGGGAGAAGGCCCAAGTGAATAGGTTTGTCTGTGTGTGTCTGTGTGAGTGAGTGAGTGAGTGTGTGTGTGAACCTTTCCCACAGGAGGGCAGCACTGTGCAGGCAGCTCCAATGGAGGCTGGCTGCTCTGTGCCCATGTATTATTTGTTCTCTCTCTCTCTCTCTCCCCTTTCTTCTGGCCTGCTGGATCACTTTTGTGTGTGGAGGGCTGGACTCTGTCTCACCCATCCCAGCCATGGGCACCCAGAATGCCCATGTGTGAGTCAGGAGCCCTCCCCTGGTTCTCCTAGTGAAAATGACCTGTGGCGCCCCCCTGTGGATGGATCTTGGTGGGGGTGCTTGGACCCCTTCTTGGGGTCTCCCCCAAGCCAGCCATGCCGGCCATGGGCACCCAAAACCCCCATGTGTGAGTGAACAGCCTCCCCAGTGTCCCCCTAGTGAAATCAGGCTTAAAGTGACCTGTGGCGCCCCCCTGTGGATGGATCTTGGTGGGGGTGCTTGGACCCCTTCTTGGGGTCTCCCCCAAGCCAGCCATGCCGGCCATGGGCACCCAAAACCCCCATGTGTGAGTGAACAGCCTCCCCAGTGTACCCATAGTGAAATCAGGCTTAAAGTGACCTGTGGCGCCCCCCTGTGGATGGATCTTGGTGGGGGTGCTTGGACCCCTTCTTGGGGTCTCCTCCAAGCCAGCCATGCCGACCATGGGCACCCAAAACCCCCATGTGTGAGTGAACAGCCTCCCCAGTGTACCCATAGTGAAATCAGGCTTAAAGTGACCTGTGGCGCCCCCCTGTGGATGGATCTTGGTGGGGGTGCTTGGACCCCTTCTTGGGGTCTCCCCCAAGCCAGCCATGCCGGCCATGGGCACCCAAAACCCCCATGTGTGAGTGAACAGCCTCCCCAGTGTACCCATAGTGAAATCAGGCTTAAAGTGACCTGTGGCGCCCCCCTGTGGATGGATCTTGGTGGGGGTGCTTGGACCCCTTCTTGGGGTCTCCTCCAAGCCAGCCATGCCGACCATGGGCACCCAAAACCCCCATGTGTGAGTGAACAGCCTCCCCAGTGTACCCATAGTGAAATCAGGCTTAAAGTGACCTGTGGCGCCCCCCTGTGGATGGATCTTGGTGGGGGTGCTTGGACCCCTTCTTGGGGTCTCCTCCAAGCCAGCCATGCCGACCATGGGCACCCAAAACCCCCATGTGTGAGTGAACAGCCTCCCCAGTGTACCCATAGTGAAATCAGGCTTAAAGTGACCTGTGGCGCCCCCCTGTGGATGGATCTTGGTGGGGGTGCTTGGACCCCTTCTTGGGGTCTCCCCCAAGCCAGCCATGCCGGCCATGGGCACCCAAAACCCCCATGTGTGAGTGAACAGCCTCCCCAGTGTACCCATAGTGAAATCAGGCTTAAAGTGACCTGTGGCGCCCCCCTGTGGATGGATCTTGGTGGGGGTGCTTGGACCCCTTCTTGGGGTCTCCTCCAAGCCAGCCATGCCGACCATGGGCACCCAAAACCCCCATGTGTGAGTGAACAGCCTCCCCAGTGTACCCATAGTGAAATCAGGCTTAAAGTGACCTGTGGCGCCCCCCTGTGGATGGATCTTGGTGGGGGTGCTTGGACCCCTTCTTGGGGTCTCCCCCAAGCCAGCCATGCCGGCCATGGGCACCCAAAACCCCCATGTGTGAGTGAACAGCCTCCCCAGTGTACCCATAGTGAAATCAGGCTTAAAGTGACCTGTGGCGCCCCCCTGTGGATGGATCTTGGTGGGGGTGCTTGGACCCCTTCTTGGGGTCTCCTCCAAGCCAGCCATGCCGACCATGGGCACCCAAAACCCCCATGTGTGAGTGAACAGCCTCCCCAGTGTACCCATAGTGAAATCAGGCTTAAAGTGACCTGTGGCGCCCCCCTGTGGATGGATCTTGGTGGGGGTGCTTGGACCCCTTCTTGGGGTCTCCTCCAAGCCAGCCATGCCGACCATGGGCACCCAAAACCCCCATGTGTGAGTGAACAGCCTCCCCAGTGTACCCATAGTGAAATCAGGCTTAAAGTGACCTGTGGCGCCCCCCTGTGGATGGATCTTGGTGGGGGTGCTTGGACCCCTTCTTGGGGTCTCCCCCAAGCCAGCCATGCCGGCCATGGGCACCCAAAACCCCCATGTGTGAGTGAACAGCCTCCCCAGTGTACCCATAGTGAAATCAGGCTTAAAGTGACCTGTGGCGCCCCCCTGTGGATGGATCTTGGTGGGGGTGCTTGGACCCCTTCTTGGGGTCTCCTCCAAGCCAGCCATGCCGACCATGGGCACCCAAAACCCCCATGTGTGAGTGAACAGCCTCCCCAGTGTACCCATAGTGAAATCAGGCTTAAAGTGACCTGTGGCGCCCCCCTGTGGATGGATCTTGGTGGGGGTGCTTGGACCCCTTCTTGGGGTCTCCTCCAAGCCAGCCATGCCGACCATGGGCACCCAAAACCCCCATGTGTGAGTGAACAGCCTCCCCAGTGTACCCATAGTGAAATCAGGCTTAAAGTGACCTGTGGCGCCCCCCTGTGGATGGATTCGGCTGTGGGTGCTTGGACCCCTTCTCGGGGTCCCCCCCAAGCCAGCCATGCCGGCCATGGGCACCCAAAACCCCCATGTGTGAGTGAACAGCCTCCCCAGTGTACCCATAGTGAAATCAGGCTTAAAGTGACCTGTGGCGCCCCCCTGTGGATGGATTCGGCTGTGGGTGCTTGGACCCCTTCTCGGGGTCCCCCCCAAGCCAGCCATGCCGGCCATGGGCACCCAAAACCCCCATGTGTGAGTGAACAGCCTCCCCTGTGTCCCCATAGTGAAATCCGGCATAAAGTGACCTGTGGCGCCCCCCTGTGGATGGATTCGGCTGTGGGTGCTTGGACCCCTTCTTGGGGTCTCCTCCAAGCCAGCCATGCCGACCATGGGCACCCAAAACCCCCATGTGTGAGTGAACAGCCTCCCCTGGGTACCCATAGTGAAATCAGGCTTAAAATGACATGTGGCGCCCCCCTGTGGATAGATCCGGCTGTGGGTGCTTGGACCCCTTCTTGGGGTCCCCCCCAAGCCATCCATGCCGACCATGGGCACCCCAAACCCCCATGTGTGAGTGAACAGCCTCCCCTGGGTACCCATAGTGAAATCAGGCTTAAAATGACATGTGGCGCCCCCCTGTGGATAGATCCGGCTGTGGGTGCTTGGACCCCTTCTTGGGGTCCCCCCCAAGCTGGCCATGCCTTCAATGGGCACCCAAAACCCCCATGTGTGAGTGAACAGCCTCCCCTGGGTACCCATAGTGAAATCCGGCCTAAAGTGACATGTGGCGCCCCCCTGTGGATGGATCCGGCTGTGGGGTCTTGGACCCCTTCTTGGGGTCCCCCCCAAGCCAGCCATGCCGACCATGGGCACCCAAAACCCCCATGTGTGAGTGAAAAGCCTCCCCTGGGTCCCCATAGTGAAATCCGGCCTACAATGACCTGTGGCGCCCCCCTGTGGATGGATCCGGCTGTGGGGTCTTGGACCCCTTCTTGGGGTCCCCCCCAAGCCAGCCATGCCGACCAAGGGCACCCAAAACCCCCATGTGTGAGTGAAAAGCCTCCCCTGGGTCCCCATAGTGAAATCAGGCTTAAAGTGACCTGTGGCGCCCCCCTGTGGATGGATCTTGGTGGGGGTGCTTGGACCCCTTCTTGGGGTCTCCTCCAAGCCAGCCATGCCGACCAAGGGCACCCAAAACCCCCATGTGTGAGTGAACAGCCTCCCCAGTGTACCCCTAGTGAAATCCGGCCTAAAGTGACCTGTGGCGCCCCCCTGTGGATGGATTCGGCTGTGGGTGCTTGGACCCCTTCTTGGGGTCTCCCCCAAGCCAGCCATGCCGACCATGGGCACCCAAAACCCCCATGTGTGAGTGAACAGCCTCCCCTGGGTCCCCATAGTGAAATCCGGCCTAAAATGACCTGTGGCGCCCCCCTGTGGATGGATCTGGATGGGGGTGCTTGGACCCCTTCTTGGGGTCTCCTCCAAGCCAGCCATGCCGACCATGGGCACCCAAAACCCCCATGTGTGAGTGAACAGCCTCCCCTGGGTCCCCATAGTGAAATCCGGCCTAAAATGACCTGTGGCGCCCCCCTGTGGATGGATCTGGATGGGGGTGCTTGGACCCCTTCTTGGGGTCTCCTCCAAGCCAGCCATGCCGACCATGGGCACCCAAAACCCCCATGTGTGAGTGAACAGCCTCCCCTGGGTCCCCATAGTGAAATCCGGCCTAAAGTGACCTGTGGCGCCCCCCTGTGGATGGATCTGGATGGGGGTGCTTGGACCCCTTCTTGGGGTCACCCCCAAGCCGGCCATGGGCACCCAAAACCCCCATTTGTGAGTTAAGATCATCCCCTGGTTCCCCTAGTGAAATCAGGCTTAAAATGACATGTGGCGCCCCCCTGTGGATGGATCCGGGTGTGGGGTCTTGGACCCACTCTTGGGGTCACCCCCAAGCCGGCCAAGGGCACCCAAAACCCCCATGTGTGAGGTAATAGCCTCCCCTGGTTCTCCTAGTGTCCGCCGGCGGTTTACCATATGGGGGTGTCTGACCACCAACCCAATCCGAGAAAAGTGCATCAAAATCGGCCTTCCGGGAGCCAGGAGTCGGTCCCTGGTTCTCCTAATGTCAACCGGATGATTTCCATATGGGGGTGTCTGACCACCAACCCAATCCGAGAAAAGTGCATCAAAATCGGCCTTCCGGGAGCCAGGAGTCGGTCCCTGGTTCTCCTGGTGTCAACCGGATGGTTTCCATATGGGGGTGTCTGACCACCAACCCAATCCGAGAAAAGTGCATCAAAATCGGCCTTCCGGGAGCCAGGAGTCGGTCCCTGGTTCTCCTAATGTCAACCGGATGATTTCCATATGGGGGTGTCTGACCACCAACCCAATCCGAGAAAAGTGCATCAAAATCGGCCTTCCGGGAGCCAGGAGTCGGTCCCTGGTTCTCCTAATGTCAACCGGATGATTTCCATATGGGGGTGTCTGACCACCAACCCAATCCGAGAAAAGTGCATCAAAATCGGCCTTCCGGGAGCCAGGAGTCGGTCCCTGGTTCTCCTAATGTCAACCGGATGATTTCCATATGGGGGTGTCTGACCACCAACCCAATCCGAAAAAAGTGCATCAAAATCGGCCTTCCGGGAGCCAGGAGTCGGTCCCTGGTTCTCCTGGTGTCAACCGGATGGTTTCCATATGGGGGTGTCTGACCACCAACCCAATCCGAGAAAAGTGCATCAAAATCGGCCTTCCGGGAGCCAGGAGTCGGTCCCTGGTTCTCCTAATGTCAACCGGATGATTTCCATATGGGGGTGTCTGACCACCAACCCAATCCGAGAAAAGTGCATCAAAATCGGCCTTCCGGGAGCCAGGAGTCGGTCCCTGGTTCTCCTGTTGTCAACCGGATGATTTCCATATGGGGGTGTCTGACCACCAACCCAATCCGAGAAAGTGCATCAAAATCGGCCTTCCGGGAGCCAGGAGTCGGTCCCTGGTTCTCCTGTTGTCAACCGGATGATTTCCATATGGGGGTGTCTGACCACCAACCCAATCCGAGAAAAGTGCATCAAAATCGGCCTTCCGGGAGCCAGGAGTCGGTCCCTGGTTCTCCTAATGTCAACCGGATGATTTCCATATGGGGGTGTCTGACCACCAACCCAATCCGAGAAAAGTGCATCAAAATCGGCCTTCCGGGAGCCAGGAGTCGGTCCCTGGTTCTCCTAATGTCAACCGGATGATTTCCATATGGGGGTGTCTGACCACCAACCCAATCCGAGAAAAGTGCATCAAAATCGGCCTTCCGGGAGCCAGGAGTCGGTCCCTGGTTCTCCTGTTGTCAACCGGATGATTTCCATATGGGGGTGTCTGACCACCAACCCAATCCGAGAAAAGTGCATCAAAATCGGCCTTCCGGGAGCCAGGAGTCGGTCCCTGGTTCTCCTGTTGTCAACCGGATGATTTCCATATGGGGGTGTCTGACCACCAACCCAATCCGAGAAAAGTGCATCAAAATCGGCCTTCCGGGAGCCAGGAGTCGGTCCCTGGTTCTCCTGTTGTCAACCGGATGATTTCCATATGGGGGTGTCTGACCACCAACCCAATCCGAGAAAAGTGCATCAAAATCGGCCTTCCGGGAGCCAGGAGTCGGTCCCTGGTTCTCCTGTTGTCAACCGGATGATTTCCATATGGGGCGTGTCTGACCACCAACCCAATCCGAGAAAAGTGCATCAAAATCGGCCTTCCGGGAGCCAGGAGTCGGTCCCTGGTTCTCATAGTGTCAACCGGATGGTTTCCATATGGGGGTGTCTGACCACCAACCCAATCCGAAAAAAGTGCATCAAAATCGGCCTTCCGGGAGCCAGGAGTCGGTCCCTGGTTCTCATAGTGTCAACCGGATGGTTTCCATATGGGGGTGTCTGACCACCAACCCAA
>NW_028166327.1:20000-25000 GCF_964263955.1 Coregonus lavaretus | reverse complement strand
CTGGGTCCCCATAGTGAAATCCGGCCTAAAGTGACCTGTGGCGCCCCCCTGTGGATGGATCCGGCTGTGGGGTCTTGGACCCCTTCTTGGGGTCCCCCCCAAGCCATCCATGCCGGCCATGGGCACCCAAAACCCCCATGTGTGAGTGAACAGCCTCCCCTGGGTACCCATAGTGAAATCAGGCTTAAAGTGACCTGTGGCGCCCCCCTGTGGATGGATCTTGGTGGGGGTGCTTGGACCCCTTCTTGGGGTCTCCTCCAAGCCAGCCATGCCGACCATGGGCACCCAAAACCCCCATGTGTGAGTGAACAGCCTCCCCAGTGTCCCCCCAGTGAAATCAGGCTTAAAGTGACCTGTGGCGCCCCCCTGTGGATGGATTCGGCTGTGGGTGCTTGGACCCCTTCTTGGGGTCTCCCCCAAGCCAGCCATGCCGACCAAGGGCACCCAAAACCCCCATGTGTGAGTGAACAGCCTCCCCTGGGTCCCCATAGTGAAATCCGGCCTAAAGTGACCTGTGGCGCCCCCCTGTGGATGGATCCGGCTGTGGGGTCTTGGACCCCTTCTTGGGGTCCCCCCCAAGCCATCCATGCCGGCCATGGGCACCCAAAACCCCCATGTGTGAGTGAACAGCCTCCCCTGGGTACCCATAGTGAAATCAGGCTTAAAGTGACCTGTGGCGCCCCCCTGTGGATGGATCTTGGTGGGGGTGCTTGGACCCCTTCTTGGGGTCTCCTCCAAGCCAGCCATGCCGACCATGGGCACCCAAAACCCCCATGTGTGAGTGAACAGCCTCCCCAGTGTACCCATAGTGAAATCAGGCTTAAAGTGACCTGTGGCGCCCCCCTGTGGATGGATCTTGGTGGGGGTGCTTGGACCCCTTCTTGGGGTCTCCCCCAAGCCAGCCATGCCGACCAAGGGCACCCAAAACCCCCATGTGTGAGTGAACAGCCTCCCCAGTGTCCCCCCAGTGAAATCAGGCCTAAAGTGACCTGTGGCGCCCCCCTGTGGATGGATTCGGCTGTGGGTGCTTGGACCCCTTCTTGGGGTCTCCCCCAAGCCAGCCATGCCGACCAAGGGCACCCAAAACCCCCATGTGTGAGTGAACAGCCTCCCCTGGGTCCCCATAGTGAAATCCGGCCTAAAGTGACCTGTGGCGCCCCCCTGTGGATGGATCCGGCTGTGGGGTCTTGGACCCCTTCTTGGGGTCCCCCCCAAGCCATCCATGCCGGCCATGGGCACCCAAAACCCCCATGTGTGAGTGAACAGCCTCCCCAGTGTACCCATAGTGAAATCAGGCTTAAAGTGACCTGTGGCGCCCCCCTGTGGATGGATCTTGGTGGGGGTGCTTGGACCCCTTCTTGGGGTCTCCCCCAAGCCAGCCATGCCGACCAAGGGCACCCAAAACCCCCATGTGTGAGTGAACAGCCTCCCCAGTGTCCCCCCAGTGAAATCAGGCCTAAAGTGACCTGTGGCGCCCCCCTGTGGATGGATTCGGCTGTGGGTGCTTGGACCCCTTCTTGGGGTCTCCCCCAAGCCAGCCATGCCGACCAAGGGCACCCAAAACCCCCATGTGTGAGTGAACAGCCTCCCCTGGGTCCCCATAGTGAAATCCGGCCTAAAGTGACCTGTCCCCCTGTGGATGGATCCGGCTGTGGGGTCTTGGACCCCTTCTTGGGGTCCCCCCCAAGCCATCCATGCCGGCCATGGGCACCCAAAACCCCCATGTGTGAGTGAACAGCCTCCCCTGGGTACCCATAGTGAAATCAGGCTTAAAGTGACCTGTGGCGCCCCCCTGTGGATGGATCTTGGTGGGGGTGCTTGGACCCCTTCTTGGGGTCTCCTCCAAGCCAGCCATGCCGACCATGGGCACCCAAAACCCCATGTGTGAGTGAACAGCCTCCCCAGTGTACCCATAGTGAAATCAGGCTTAAAGTGACCTGTGGCGCCCCCCTGTGGATGGATCTTGGTGGGGGTGCTTGGACCCCTTCTTGGGGTCTCCCCCAAGCCAGCCATGCCGACCAAGGGCACCCAAAACCCCCATGTGTGAGTGAACAGCCTCCCCAGTGTCCCCCCAGTGAAATCAGGCCTAAAGTGACCTGTGGCGCCCCCCTGTGGATGGATTCGGCTGTGGGTGCTTGGACCCCTTCTTGGGGTCTCCCCCAAGCCAGCCATGCCGACCAAGGGCACCCAAAACCCCCATGTGTGAGTGAACAGCCTCCCTGGGTACCCATAGTGAAATCAGGCTTAAAGTGACCTGTGGCGCCCCCCTGTGGATGGATCCGGGTGTGGGGTCTTGGACCCCCCCTTGGGGTCACCCCCAAGCCGGCAAGGGCACCCAAACCCCCATGTGTGAGGTAAGAGCCTCCCCTGGTTCTCCTAGTGTCCGCCGGCGGTTTACCATATGGGGGTGTCTGACCACCACCCCAATCCGAGAAAAGTGCATCAAAATCGGCCTCCGTGAGCCAGGAGTCGGTCCCTGGTTCTCATAGTGTCAACCGGATGATTTCCATATGGGGGTGTCTGACCACCACCCCAATCCGAGAAAAGTGCAACAAATCGGCCTCCGTGAGCCAGGAGTCGGTCCCTGGTTCTCCTGGTGTCCGCCGGCGGTTATCCATATGGGGGTGTCTGACCACCACCCCAATCCGAGAAAAGTGCATCAAATCGGCCTTCCGGGAGCCAGGAGTCGGTCCCTGGTTCTCATAGTGTCAACCGGATGGTTTCCATATGGGGGTGTCTGACCACCAACCCAATCCGAGAAAAGTGCATCAAAATCGGCCTTCCGGAGCCAGGAGTCGGTCCCTGGTTCTCCTGTTGTCAACCGGATGATTTCCATATGGGGGTGTCTGACCACCAACCCAATCGAGAAAAGTGCATCAAAATCGGCCTTCCGGGAGCCAGGAGTCGGTCCCTGGTTCTCCTGGTGTCAACCGGATGGTTTCCATATGGGGGTGTCTGACCACCAACCCAATCCGAGAAAGTGCATCAAAATCGGCCTTCCGGGAGCCAGGAGTCGGTCCCTGGTTCTCATAGTGTCAACCGGATGATTTCCATATGGGGGTGTCTGACCACCAACCCAATCCGAGAAAAGTGCATCAAAATCGGCCTTCCGGGAGCCAGGAGTCGGTCCCTGGTTCTCATAGTGTCAACCGGATGATTTCCATATGGGGGTGTCTGACCACCAACCCAATCCGAGAAAAGTGCATCAAAATCGGCCTTCCGGGAGCCAGGAGTCGGTCCCTGGTTCTCATAGTGTCAACCGGATGGTTTCCATATGGGGGTGTCTGACCACCAACCCAATCCGAGAAAAGTGCATCAAAATCGGCCTTCCGGGAGCCAGGAGTCGGTCCCTGGTTCTCATAGTGTCAACCGGATGATTTCCATATGGGGGTGTCTGACCACCAACCCAATCCGAGAAAAGTGCATCAAAATCGGCCTTCCGGGAGCCAGGAGTCGGTCCCTGGTTCTCATAGTGTCAACCGGATGATTTCCATATGGGGGTGTCTGACCACCAACCCAATCCGAGAAAAGTGCATCAAAATCGGCCTTCCGGGAGCCAGGAGTCGGTCCCTGGTTCTCCTGGTGTCAACCGGATGGTTTCCATATGGGGGTGTCTGACCACCAACCCAATCCGAGAAAAGTGCATCAAAATCGGCCTTCCGGGAGCCAGGAGTCGGTCCCTGGTTCTCATAGTGTCAACCGGATGATTTCCATATGGGGGTGTCTGACCACCAACCCAATCCGAGAAAAGTGCATCAAAATCGGCCTTCCGGGAGCCAGGAGTCGGTCCCTGGTTCTCATAGTGTCAACCGGATGATTTCCATATGGGGGTGTCTGACCACCAACCCAATCCGAGAAAAGTGCATCAAAATCGGCCTTCCGGGAGCCAGGAGTCGGTCCCTGGTTCTCCTGGTGTCAACCGGATGGTTTCCATATGGGGGTGTCTGACCACCAACCCAATCCGAGAAAAGTGCATCAAAATCGGCCTTCCGGGAGCCAGGAGTCGGTCCCTGGTTCTCATAGTGTCAACCGGATGATTTCCATATGGGGGTGTCTGACCACCAACCCAATCCGAGAAAAGTGCATCAAAATCGGCCTTCCGGGAGCCAGGAGTCGGTCCCTGGTTCTCATAGTGTCAACCGGATGGTTTCCATATGGGGGTGTCTGACCACCAACCCAATCCGAGAAAAGTGCATCAAAATCGGCCTTCCGGGAGCCAGGAGTCGGTCCCTGGTTCTCATAGTGTCAACCGGATGATTTCCATATGGGGGTGTCTGACCACCAACCCAATCCGAGAAAAGTGCATCAAAATCGGCCTTCCGGGAGCCAGGAGTCGGTCCCTGGTTCTCATAGTGTCAACCGGATGATTTCCATATGGGGGTGTCTGACCACCAACCCAATCCGAGAAAAGTGCATCAAAATCGGCCTTCCGGGAGCCAGGAGTCGGTCCCTGGTTCTCATAGTGTCAACCGGATGGTTTCCATATGGGGGTGTCTGACCACCAACCCAATCCGAGAAAAGTGCATCAAAATCGGCCTTCCGGGAGCCAGGAGTCGGTCCCTGGTTCTCATAGTGTCAACCGGATGATTTCCATATGGGGGTGTCTGACCACCAACCCAATCCGAGAAAAGTGCATCAAAATCGGCCTTCCGGGAGCCAGGAGTCGGTCCCTGGTTCTCATAGTGTCAACCGGATGATTTCCATATGGGGGTGTCTGACCACCAACCCAATCCGAGAAAAGTGCATCAAAATCGGCCTTCCGGGAGCCAGGAGTCGGTCCCTGGTTCTCATAGTGTCAACCGGATGGTTTCCATATGGGGGTGTCTGACCACCAACCCAATCCGAGAAAAGTGCATCAAAATCGGCCTTCCGGGAGCCAGGAGTCGGTCCCTGGTTCTCATAGTGTCAACCGGATGGTTTCCATATGGGGGTGTCTGACCACCAACCCAATCCGAGAAAAGTGCATCAAAATCGGCCTTCCGGGAGCCAGGAGTCGGTCC
>NW_028166327.1:2500-7500 GCF_964263955.1 Coregonus lavaretus | reverse complement strand
TTTCCCACAGGAGGGCAGCACTGTGCAGGCAGCTCCAATGGAGGCTGGCTGCTCTGTGCCCATGTATTATTTGTTCTCTCTCTCTCTCTCTCCCCTTTCTTCTGGCCTGCTGGGTCACTTTTGTGTGTGGAGGGCTGGACTCTGTCTCACCCATCCCAGCCATGGGCACCCAGAATGCCCATGTGTGAGTCAGGAGCCCTCCCCTGGTTCTCCTAGTGAAAATGACCTGTGGCGCCCCCCTGTGGATGGATCTTGGTGGGGGTGCTTGGACCCCTTCTTGGGGTCCCCCCCAAGCCAGCCATGCCGACCAAGGGCACCCAAAACCCCCATGTGTGAGTGAAAAGCCTCCCCTGGGTCCCCATAGTGAAATCCGGCCTAAAGTGACCTGTGGCGCCCCCCTGTGGATGGATCCGGCTGTGGGGTCTTGGACCCCTTCTTGGGGTCCCCCCCAAGCCAGCCATGCCGACCAAGGGCACCCAAAACCCCCATGTGTGAGTGAAAAGCCTCCCCTGGGTCCCCATAGTGAAATCCGGCCTAAAGTGACCTGTGGCGCCCCCCTGTGGATGGATCCGGCTGTGGGGTCTTGGACCCCTTCTTGGGGTCCCCCCCAAGCCATCCATGCCGGCCATGGGCACCCAAAACCCCCATGTGTGAGTGAACAGCCTCCCCTGGGTACCCATAGTGAAATCAGGCTTAAAGTGACCTGTGGCGCCCCCCTGTGGATGGATCTTGGTGGGGGTGCTTGGACCCCTTCTTGGGGTCTCCTCCAAGCCAGCCATGCCGACCATGGGCACCCAAAACCCCCATGTGTGAGTGAACAGCCTCCCCAGTGTCCCCCCAGTGAAATCAGGCTTAAAGTGACCTGTGGCGCCCCCCTGTGGATGGATTCGGCTGTGGGTGCTTGGACCCCTTCTTGGGGTCTCCCCCAAGCCAGCCATGCCGACCAAGGGCACCCAAAACCCCCATGTGTGAGTGAACAGCCTCCCCTGGGTCCCCATAGTGAAATCCGGCCTAAAGTGACCTGTGGCGCCCCCCTGTGGATGGATCCGGCTGTGGGGTCTTGGACCCCTTCTTGGGGTCCCCCCCAAGCCATCCATGCCGGCCATGGGCACCCAAAACCCCCATGTGTGAGTGAACAGCCTCCCCTGGGTACCCATAGTGAAATCAGGCTTAAAGTGACCTGTGGCGCCCCCCTGTGGATGGATCTTGGTGGGGGTGCTTGGACCCCTTCTTGGGGTCTCCTCCAAGCCAGCCATGCCGACCATGGGCACCCAAAACCCCCATGTGTGAGTGAACAGCCTCCCCAGTGTACCCATAGTGAAATCAGGCTTAAAGTGACCTGTGGCGCCCCCCTGTGGATGGATCTTGGTGGGGGTGCTTGGACCCCTTCTTGGGGTCTCCCCCAAGCCAGCCATGCCGACCAAGGGCACCCAAAACCCCCATGTGTGAGTGAACAGCCTCCCCAGTGTCCCCCCAGTGAAATCAGGCCTAAAGTGACCTGTGGCGCCCCCCTGTGGATGGATTCGGCTGTGGGTGCTTGGACCCCTTCTTGGGGTCTCCCCCAAGCCAGCCATGCCGACCAAGGGCACCCAAAACCCCCATGTGTGAGTGAACAGCCTCCCCTGGGTACCCATAGTGAAATCAGGCTTAAAGTGACCTGTGGCGCCCCCCTGTGGATGGATCCGGGTGTGGGGTCTTGGACCCCCCTTGGGGTCACCCCCAAGCCGGCCAAGGGCACCCAAAACCCCCATGTGTGAGGTAAGAGCCTCCCCTGGTTCTCCTAGTGTCCGCCGGCGGTTTACCATATGGGGGTGTCTGACCACCACCCCAATCCGAGAAAAGTGCATCAAAATCGGCCTCCGTGAGCCAGGAGTCGGTCCCTGGTTCTCATAGTGTCAACCGGATGATTTCCATATGGGGGTGTCTGACCACCACCCCAATCCGAGAAAAGTGCAACAAAATCGGCCTCCGTGAGCCAGGAGTCGGTCCCTGGTTCTCCTGGTGTCCGCCGGCGGTTATCCATATGGGGGTGTCTGACCACCCACCCCAATCCGAGAAAAGTGCATCAAAATCGGCCTTCCGGGAGCCAGGAGTCGGTCCCTGGTTCTCATAGTGTCAACCGGATGGTTTCCATATGTCTGACCACCAACCCAATCCGAGAAAAGTGCATCAAAATCGGCCTTCCGGGAGCCAGGAGTCGGTCCCTGGTTCTCCTGTTGTCAACCGGATGATTTCCATATGGGGGTGTCTGACCACCAACCCAATCCGAGAAAAGTGCATCAAAATCGGCCTTCCGGGAGCCAGGAGTCGGTCCCTGGTTCTCCTGGTGTCAACCGGATGGTTTCCATATGGGGGTGTCTGACCACCAACCCAATCCGAGAAAGTGCATCAAAATCGGCCTTCCGGGAGCCAGGAGTCGGTCCCTGGTTCTCATAGTGTCAACCGGATGATTTCATATGGGGGTGTCTGACCACCAACCCAATCCGAGAAAAGTGCATCAAAATCGGCCTTCCGGGAGCCAGGAGTCGGTCCCTGGTCTCATAGTGTCAACCGGATGATTTCCATATGGGGGTGTCTGACCACCAACCCAATCCGAGAAAGTGCATCAAAATCGGCCTTCCGGGAGCCAGGAGTCGGTCCCTGGTTCTCCTGGTGTCAACCGGATGGTTTCCATATGGGGGTGTCTGACCCCAACCCAATCCGAGAAAGTGCATCAAAATCGGCCTTCCGGGAGCCAGGAGTCGGTCCCTGGTTCTCATAGTGTCAACCGGATGATTTCCATATGGGGGTGTCTGACCACCAACCAATCCGAGAAAAGTGCATCAAAATCGGCCTTCCGGGAGCCAGGAGTCGGTCCCTGGTTCTCCTGGTGTCAACCGGATGGTTTCCATATGGGGGTGTCTGACCACCAACCCAATCCGAGAAAAGTGCATCAAAATCGGCCTTCCGGGAGCCAGGAGTCGGTCCCTGGTTCTCATAGTGTCAACCGGATGATTTCCATATGGGGGTGTCTGACCACCAACCCAATCCGAGAAAAGTGCATCAAAATCGGCCTTCCGGGAGCCAGGAGTCGGTCCCTGGTTCTCATAGTGTCAACCGGATGATTTCCATATGGGGGTGTCTGACCACCAACCCAATCCGAGAAAAGTGCATCAAAATCGGCCTTCCGGGAGCCAGGAGTCGGTCCCTGGTTCTCATAGTGTCAACCGGATGATTTCCATATGGGGGTGTCTGACCACCAACCCAATCCGAGAAAAGTGCATCAAAATCGGCCTTCCGGGAGCCAGGAGTCGGTCCCTGGTTCTCCTGGTGTCAACCGGATGGTTTCCATATGGGGGTGTCTGACCACCAACCCAATCCGAGAAAAGTGCATCAAAATCGGCCTTCCGGGAGCCAGGAGTCGGTCCCTGGTTCTCATAGTGTCAACCGGATGATTTCCATATGGGGGTGTCTGACCACCAACCCAATCCGAGAAAAGTGCATCAAAATCGGCCTTCCGGGAGCCAGGAGTCGGTCCCTGGTTCTCCTGGTGTCCGCCGGCGGTTATCCATATGGGGGTGTCTGACCACCAACCCAATCCGAGAAAAGTGCATCAAAATCGGCCTTCCGTGAGGCAGGAGTCGGTCCCTGGTTCTCCTGTTGTCAACCGGATGATTTCCATATGGGGGTGTCTGACCACCACCCCAATCCGAAAAAAGTGCATCAAATCGGCCTTCCGTGAGCCAGGAGTCGGTCCCTGGTTCTCCTGGTGTCCGCCGGCGGACAACCATGTTGGGGTGTCTGACCCACAACCCAATCCGACCAAGTGCACCCAAATCGGCCTTCCGTGAGCCAGGAGTCGGTCTCTGGTTCTCCCATCGACCGCCGGCGGTCTTCCATGTGGGGGTGTCTGACCCCAACCCAATCCGACCAAGAGCACCCATGTCGGCCTTGTGTGAGTCAGGAGCCGTTCCCCCTGGTTCTCATTTGGGTTACCATGCACGAAGGGACATAGTGCAATTTCGGCCGATTTTTCCGATTTTTTCAAATAATGTTTAAAAATACTTCCCGATGAGCTAGAGGTCCCAAATTTGGTCTATTATCCTCTTTTATGATGAACTTCCATTACCTAAAAGGGTTTTTCTTAACTCGTATAGGAACATCAACCGTTCTGACCCCTATTTTTTTTTTTCACTTTTCTAACATAATTAAAATATAGTAAAAAATTTCCAAAAACGAATTAATTTATATATAAATGTGCGTCTATTCGTGCCCTTTTGCGCCAAAAAAACCCCATCCTGATTGGACTTTTAGTTTTTGAATTATTAACGTTTTAAGTCGTTTTTTCAAAACCGAAATCGCTGTTTTTTCCCCCAAACGGCGGAGCACAGACAGGCCCAGCGGGTGGCAGGGCTTATGTCGATAATTTGGCCTCTCCCGTAGTAGCCCCACTCGGTTCCAGGTCGGCCAGACAGGTACCGGCGCGATTTTGAAAACCTCGTTTTCAGAGAATAGACTTCCATGGCGGATTGATCCGGGGGTGATGGCAAACCTCTCGGCCTGTGCGGATATTGGGAATCGGGCATGTTTGAGGGTTCTGGGTCCCTCAGAACCATGGTTCCAACGCTCCGAAGTGGACCATACCTCCAGGGACCTACTGGCCGTTCCCATGCCCAGGGGAAGGCCCGGTTTCGGCTACCTCATGTCCCCATGGCCCCTCTCTGTCGTGAAGCACCCGTACACGTCCGATTGATCCGGGGGTGATGGCAAACCTCTCGGCCCGTGCGGTTGTTGGTAAATGGGCTTTTTTGAGGGTTCTGGGTCCCGCAGAACCATGGTTCCAACGCTCCGAAGTGGACCATCCCTCCGGCGACCGACTGGAGGTTCTCATGCCCAGGGCAGGGCCTGGTTTCGGATACCCTCATGTCCCCATGTCCCCTGTCTATTCTCGAACCTGTTTCATATACACTGACCGATTGGCATTCGTTATCCACCTGGGAGGGCCCCTGTCGGCCGGCCTC
>NW_028166328.1:0-27522 GCF_964263955.1 Coregonus lavaretus | reverse complement strand
CATTTCCATTTCCTAGAACTCATAATTTTCCCATTTCATTCCACAGAAGACGGGGGGGGGGGGGGGGGGGGGGGATTAATGACACCTTTATGTGTTTGCTTCTCTTCTCTCCTGTTCTTTCTTTCATCCCTCTCTCTCTCTCTCTCTTCTCTCTTCCTCTCTCTGCCTCTCTCTGCCTCTCTCTCTCTACCTCCCTCTCTCTCTGCCTCTCTCTGCCCTCTCCCTCTCTCTCTCTCTCTCTCTCTCTCTCTCTCTCTTCCTCTCTCTGCCTCTCTCTGCCTCTCTCTCTCTACCTCCCTCTCTCTCTCTGCCTCTCTCTGCCTCTCTCTCTCTCTACCTCCCTCTCTCTCTCTGCCTTTCTCTGCCTCTCTCTCTCTCTCTCTCTACCTCCCTCTCTCTCTCTGCCTTTCTCTGCCTCTCTCTCTCTCTCTACTCCCTCTCTCTCTCTGCCTTTCTCTGCCTCTCTCTCTCTTTCTACCACCTCTCTCTCTCTGCCTTTATCTGCCTCTCTCTTTCATCCTCTCTCTCTCTCTCTCTCTCTCTCTCTCTCTCTCTCTCTCTCTCTCTCTCTCTCTCTCTCTCTCTCTCTCTCTCTCTCTCTCTCTCTCTCTCTCTCTCTCTCTCTATCTCTCTACCTTTCTCTGCCTTTCTCTCTCTTTCTACTTCCCTCTCTCTCTCTGCCTTTCTCTCTATCTCTCCCTCCATATCTCACTCCCTCCATCCCTTGGTCAGGGGCTGCTCTGACAGAGACACCTATGTCGTTGTTAGGTGATGACACATAATACCCATAATGCCAGGCGCTGGGGAGATTGAAAGGTGGCGGTGGTGGTGGGCGTGGGCGGTAGAGAGAGAGAGAGACCTGTCTTGTGTCACTGAGAAGAGAAAGTACACTGTAACGTAAAACTGTAACTTATATGGGAATTTTGGGTGTTATCAACAGTCAAATTCTGTGACATTTTCTGTATTTCTAATGTTGCTGTAATTCCACCGTACATAATACAGCCATACCATATCACCCTACAGAATACAGCCATACCATATCACCCTACAGAATACAGCCTTACCATATCACCCTACAGAATACAGCCATACCATATCACCCTACAGAATACAGCCATACCATATCACCCTACAGAATACAGCCATACCAATATCACCCTACAGAATACAGCCATACCAATATCACCCTACAGAATACAGCCATACCATATCACCCTACAGAATACAGCCATACCATATCACCCTACAGAATACAGCCATACCATATCACCCTACAGAATACAGCCATACCATATCACCCTACAGAATACAGCCATACCATATCACCCTACAGAATACAGCCTTACCATATCACCCTACAGAATACAGCCATACCATATCACCCTACAGAATACAGCCATACCATATCACCCTACAGAATACAGCCATACCATCTCACTCTACAGAATACAGCCATACCATATCACCCTACAGAATACAGCCATACCATATCACCCTACAGAATACAGCCATACCATATCACCCTACAGAATACAGCCATACCATATCACCCTACAGAATACAGCCATACCATATCACTCTACAGAATACAGCAATACCATATCACAATATCTTTGGAGCGCCAAAAACCTGTTGACTGCTTCTGGGTATATGGTATTATTGTATCTGGCTCATTGACATATTTTGAGGCATTTTTTTTAAGAGTATATTTGTTGCACCTGTGAGTGAGAATCCTGTACCAATTTAACCTTTTACTGCAGTGGGCTAAATCAGGGTCACACAGAGTGTTTCTTGGTGGTCTTAAACAAATCTACTTTGAAACAAAAGTATACCCCTCACACACATGGTTATGGGCTTTATAAAAAGAAGACATCTGTACCATGTCTGACATTTATTCCATTTTGAGTTTGCATCCCAATATTACACTTGATATACATCACAGAAGACTGAAATATAACAAATCTGTTTAACAAGAAAAATAGAAAACAAAAGTTTCTTAATTATGAAATGATGAAAAATATGAAAAACATTCCACCCATGAGGCCACTCTGTCCCTGTCTCCCCCTGTCTCACCCCTCCTCCCCTCTCCTCCCTCTCCATTCGGTCCAGTTAACGCGCTGAGCCTCCCCCCTCTCTCTCTCCCTGTCTCCCCCTGTCTCCCCCTCCCCCACCTCCTCCCACTCTCTGTACTCCATTACATAGTGTAACCCCTCACTGATAGTCATACTGTGTTCAGTTGATGAGGCAGCAGAGGCTCCTTCCATCACTTCCACTATATCAAAAAAATATATATAAAATAAATAAATAAATACAATAAAATAAAATAAATGTATTCATCACGCTTTGTAAACAACAGGTGTAGACCAACAGTGATATGCTGACTGACGGACCTTCTCAACAATACAGAGAGAAAAACTGAAAAATATTAGAATGATAATAACACGAGGAATAAATCCACAATGAGTAACGATAACTTGGCTTTATACACGGGTTACCAGGACCAAGTCTACTGTATATGCAGGAGTACAAGGTCATTGAGGTAGCTATGTACATATAGGTAGGGATAAACTAGGCAACAGGATAGATAATAAACAGTAGCAGTAGCATATGTGACGAGTCAAAAAAGGGTCTAATACGATAGTCCCTGTAGTTACCAGGACCAAGTATACTGTATATGCAAGAGTACATGAGGATATGAAGGTCATTGAGGTAGATATATACATATATGTAGGGGTAAAGTGACTAGGCAACAGGATAGATAATAAACAGTAGCAGCAGCGGATGTGACGAGTCAAAAGAGTTAGTGCAAAAGGGGGTCAATGGAGATAGTCCGGGTAGCTATTGGTTAACTGTTTAACAGTATTATGGCTTGAGGGTAGAAGCTGTTCAGGGTCCTGTTGGTTCCAGACTTGTAGCATCGGTTCCTGCTTGCCGATCGGTAGCAGTGAGAACAGTCTATGACTTGGGTGGCTGGAGTCTTTGAAAATTTGACATTGCCTGGAATAGAGGTCCTGGATGGCAGGGACCTCGCCCCAGTGATATAATTGGCCGTTCACACTACACACTGTACCGCCTTGCGGTCGGATGCCAAGCATGTGCCAAACCAAGCGGTGATGCAGCCAATCAAGATGCCATCAATTGTGCAGCTGTATAACTTTTTGAGGATCTGAGGGCCCATGACAAATGTTTTCAGCCTCCTGAGAGGGAATAGGCGTTGTCGTGCCTTCTTCATGACTGTGTTGGTGTGTGTGGACCATGTCATTTCCTTAGTGATGTGGACACCGAAGAACTTGAAGCTCTCGACCTGCCCAGTCGATGGGAGCATGCTAGGCCCTCCGATTCCTACAGTCCACAATCAGCTTTTTAAATTTAGCAGACACTCTTATCCAGAGCGACTTACAAGAGCAATTAGGGTTAAGTACCTTGCTCAAGGGCACATCGGCAGATTTTTCACCTAGTCGGCTCTGGGATTCGAACCATCAACCTTTCGGTTACTGGCCCAAAGCTCATAACCACTAGGCTACCTGCCGCCCTACCTGCCCAGATTCTTTGTCTTGCTGACGTTGACAGAGAGGTTGTTTTCCTGGCACCACACTGCCAGGTGTCTGACCTCCTTTCTATAGGCTGTCTCATCATCATTGGTGATCAGGCCTCCCACCGTTGTGTCGTCACAAACTTAATGATGGTGTTGGATTCATGCATGGCCATGTAGTCGTGGGTGAGTACAGGAGGGGACTAAGCATGCACCCCTGAGGGGCCTTCGTGTTGAGGGTCAGCGTGGCGGATGTATTGTTGCCTACCCTCACCACCTGGAGGCGACCCGTCAGGAAGTCAAGGATCCAGTTGCAGAGGGAGGTGTTTGGTCACAGGGACATGAGCTTAGTGATGAGCTTGGAAGGTACTATGATGTTGAACGCTGAGCTCTAGTCAATTAACAGAATTCTCACATAGGTGTTCCTCTTGTCCAGGTGGGAGATAGCAGTGTGGAGTGCAATAGAGATTGCCGCATCTGTGGATCTGTTGGGGTAGTATGCCAATTGGAGTGAGTCCAGGGTGTTTGGGATGATGGTGTTGTTGTGAGCCATGAACAGCCTTTCAAAGCATTTCATGGCTACAGATGTGAGTGTTACGGGGCGATAGTCATTTAGACAGGTAACCTTGGCGTTCTTGGGCACAGAGACTATGGAGGTCTGCTTGAAACATGTAGGTATTACAGACTGGGTCAGGGAGAGGTTGAAAATGTCAGTGAAGACACCCGCTAGCTGGTCAGCGCATGCTCTTAGTACACGTCCTGGTAATCCATCTGGCCCCAAGGTCTTGTGAATGTTGACCTGTTTAAAGGTCTTGCTACATCCCCTACTGAGACCAAGATGACACGGTCATCCGGAACAGCTGGTGCTCTCATGCATGGTTCAGTGTTGCTTGCCTCGAAGCGAGCATAGAAGGCATTTCACTAATCTGGTAGGCTCGCATCACTGGGCTGCTCAGGGCTGGGTTTTCCTTTGTAGTCCATGATACTTTGCAAGCCCTGCTACATCTGGCGAGCGTCACAGCCGACGTAGTAGGATTCGATCTTAGTCCTCTATTGACGCTTTGCCTGTTTAACGGTTCGTCGGAGGTCGTAGCAGGATTTCTTATAAGCATCCGGATTAGTGTATCGCTCCTTGAAAGTGGCAGCTCTAGCCTTTAGTTCAGTGCAGATTGTTCCTGTAATCCATGGCTTTTGGTTGGGATATGTACGTACGGTCGCTGTGGGGATGACGTTGTAAATGCACTTATTAATGAATCCGGTGACTGATGTGGTAAACTCCACATATGGTATCAAATTAATCCCGGAACATATTCCAGTCTGTGTTAGCGAAACAGTCCTCTAGTTTAGCATCTGCTTCATCGGACCACTTCCGTATTAAGCGCGTCACTGGTACTTCCTGCTTGAGTTTATGCTTGTAAGCAGGAATCAGGAGGATAGAGTCATGGTCAGATTTGCCAAAGGAAGGGCGAGGGAGAGAGTTGTATGCGTTTCTGTTTGTGGAGTAAAAATGATCAAGAGTTTTGTCGTTTTTAGTTGCACAGGTGACGTTCTGGTAAAAATGAGGTAAAACGGATTTCAGTTTCCCTACATTAAAAATCACCTGCCACTAGGAGCGCCATCTCTTGATGTGCATTTTCTTGTTTGCTTATGGCATTGAGTGCAGTCTTATTGCCAGGATCGGTTTATGGTGGTAAATAGACGGCTACGAAAAATATAGATGAACTCTTTATTGGTCTACAGCTTATCATGAGTTATTCTAACTCAGGCGAGCAAAAACTTGAGACTTCCTTAACATTAGAGATCGCGCACCAGCTGTTGTTAACAAAGAGACACACCCCTCCCCCCTAACCTTACCCTAAGCTGCCGTCCAGTCTAGACGGTGCATAGAGAAACCAGTGAGATGAATATTATCCATGTCCCAGTTCAGCCATGTCTCCATGAAACATTGAATATCACAATTCTTCAGGTCTCGTTAATAGTTTAGTCTCGAAATGGAGCTCATCCAGTTTCTTCTCTAGTGATGTTCGCCGACGTCTCTTGAGGAAAAAAATTATCTTTAATCAATTTTAGAATAAGGCTGTAATGTAACAAATCTCTCAAAGGAACAGAGGGATGAGTAACAAGTCCTATTCACATTTTTCACCGTTGGAAAATGACAGATAAAGGATGTTTACCAAATGATGGTAACCCTAGTAACCTTCAACTGGAAAATTATTCCAAATGTATTTACAGTGCATTCGGAAAGTATTCACAACCCTTCACTTTTTCCACGTTTTGTTATGTTACAGCCTTATTCTAAAATTGATTCTTATTTTTAGTTTTTCATTAATCTACTGTCAGTGGGTGCTGTAGGTGGGTGTGGTGCAGGAATCAGGCGCAGGACGCAGAAAATAGTCCAAAAGACTTTAGTGAAAGCACACTCAATACACGAGCCAAAAGCCCGGAGGCGAGAAAATACGCACACAGGCGTAAACCAAAATGCGCACTAACATGTGCGAAAATACCCTCCTAAACAGAGGAGGAAAACCACGAAGAGCAGACGGGCAACAGTAGCGCACAAACACGACAGCGAAACAATCACACACAACACCTGACAAACACAATGAGAACTTATAGGACACTAATGAACGCTAAACGAAAACAGGTGTACAACATAAAGACAAAACCAAACGAACATAGAAACATTCAACGGTGGCAGCTAGTACTCCGGAGACGACGACCGCCGAAGCCTGCCCGAGCAAGGAAGAGAGGCAGCCTCGGCCGAAACCGTGACATCTACACACAATACCCCATAATGACAAAGCAAAAACAGGTTTTTAGAAATGTTTGCAAATTTTTTAAAGATAAAAAATATAATCACATTTATATTAGTGTTCAGACACTTTAATCAGTACTTTGTTTAAGCAACTTTGGCAGCGATTACAGCCTTAAGTCTTCTTGGGTATGACACTACAAACTTGGCAAACCTGTATTTGGGGAGTTTCTGCCATTCTACTCTGCAGATCCTCTCAAGCTCTGTCAGGTTGGATGGGGAGCGTTGCTGCACAGCTATTTTCAGGTCTCTCCAGAGATGTTCGATCGGGTTCAAGTCCGGGCTCTGGCTGGGGGCGACTCAAGGACATTCAGAGACTTGTCCCGAAGCCACTCCTGCGTTGTCCTGGCTGTGTGCTTATGGGTCATTGTCCTGTTGGAAGGTGAACCTTCGCCCCAGTCTGAGGTCCTGAGCGCTCTGGAGCAGGTTTTCATCAAGGATCTCTCTTTACTTTATAAATATGGGGTCCAGAGGTGAAGTAGAAATCAAATCTGTTTTGATGTCCAGAAGATGTTTCGGTCATAGGAAATGATAGCGGAGACATTATGTGCAAAAAATAGTTAAAAAATAAATAAATAACAGAATTGATCAGGATCCCGTCAAACGGTTGCTATCCACTGCACCGCCATATCTTTGCCAAAGACACCCTTGTCATAATATGGTCATAACATTGTCATGACCCATATATTTACACCTGTTGTGACATACGGTACAAGTCAAAAGTTTGGACACACCTACTCATTCAAGGGTTTTTCTTTATTTTCACTATTTTCTACATTGTAGAATAATAGTGAAGACGTCAAAACTATGAAATAACACATGTGGAATCATGTAGTAACCAAAAAAGTGTTAAACGAATCAAAATATATTTTAGATTTTAGATTCTTCAAATAGCCACCCTTTGCCTTGATGACAGCTTTGCACACTCTTTGCATTCTCTCAACCAGCGTCACCTGGAATGCTTTCCCAACAGTCTTGAAGGAGTTCCCACATATGCTTAGCACTTGTTGGCTGCTTTTCCTTCACTCTGCCGTCCGACTCATCCCAAACCATCTAAATTGGGTTGAGGTCGGGGGATTGTGGAGGCCAGGTCATCTGATGCAGCACTCCGTCACTCTCCTTCTTGGTAAAATAGCCCTTACACAGCCTGGAGGTCTGTTGGGTCATTGTCCTGTTGAAAAACAAATGATAGTCCCACTAAGCCCAAACCAGATGGGATGGTGTATCACTGCAGAATGCTGTGGTAGGTATGCTGGTCACAGACAGTGTCACCAGCAAAGCACCCCCACACCATAACACCTCCTCCTCCATGCTTTACGGTGGGAACTGCACATGCAGATATTATCAGTTCAACCACATCGCGTCTCAGAAAGACACAGCCGTTGGAACCAAAAATCTCCAATTTGGACTCCAGACTAAAGAACTAATGTAAATTGCTCGTGTTTCTTGGCCCAAGCAGGTCTCTTCTTCTTATTGGTGTCCTTTAGTAGTGGTGTCTTTGCAGCAATTCGACAGTCCCCTCTGAACAGTTGATGTTGAGATGTGTCCGTGACTTGAAACTCTGTGAAGCATTTATTTGGGCTGTAATTTAATTGAGGCTGGTAACTCTAATGAACTTATCCTCTGCAGCAGAGGTGACTCTGGGTCTTCCATTCCTGTGGCGGTCCTCACGAGAGCCAGTTTCATCATAGCGCTTGATGGTTTTTGCGACTGCACCTGAAGAAACTTTCAAAGTTCTTGAAATGTTCTGTATTGACTGACCTTTATGCAACCATCCTGACTGATTGCAACACCGCCTGGTATGACAACAGCTCTGCCTCCGACCGCAGAGGGTAGTCCATACAGCCCAATACTTTTTATGTATTTATTTTACCTTTATTTAACTAGTCAGTTAAGAACAAATTCTTATTTACAATGACGGCCTGCACCGGCCAAACCCGGACCACGCTGGGCCAATTGTGCGCCGCCCTATGGGACTCCCAATCACGGCCGGTTGGAATCGAACCAGGGGGTCTGTAGTGACGTCTCAAGCACTGAGATGCAGTGCCTTAGACCACTGCGCCACTCGGGAGCCCGTACATCACTGGGGGCCAAGCTTCCTGACATCCAGGACCTCTATACCAGGCGGTGTCAGAGGAAGGCCCTAAAAAATTGTCAAAGACTCCAGCCACGCTAGTCATACACTGTTCTCTCTGCTACCGCACGGCAACTTATCTAAAACGCTACATAGATCTAATGAGGTATCGTGCTATAAACGACAAAGTGCATTATATTAGCTGTGCAGTGATTTAGAATAAGAATAAGGCAATTACTATTGGTACTACTTCTACTTCAATATATTTTACAACTGTCCGTATATCTAAAATGAATACACTCTAGAATGCCCTTCCAGCCAAACAGAATTGAGTATTCATCAATGCCGTGGTATAAAAATGGTATATAAGATATTGCATTATTGTTCTAGAAGCCCATTCCCTTCAGTAGATTCCTGACTGAACTCCCTCCTATCCCACTCTGTTTACAACATTTAGCTATAAAAGATCCAATTACAGTCTCTAGTAGGTTTTATACCGGCACATCACATCACAGAGAAACATTACTACCACATCTCACAATGATGATCACCCTCTGGTCACACACACACACACACACACACGTGTACGCACACACGTGCATGCAAAAACACACACACACACACACACACACACACATACATGCACGTGTGTTGACTTTATTACTGCGCTAGCCAGCCAGCGTGCTCCTCCCCCACTGATAGAAATCGCCATCAGTCCTCACCACCCTGTGACTTGCTTCATTAACAACACACACACACACACACACACACACACACACACACACACACACACACACACACACACACACACACACACACACACACACACACACACACACACTTAGACACACACACGCCTCTGGCCCCTGCCACGTTGTGTCTCACTTCATTAACAAAACACATTACAACAATGATTCTTATCAGGATGCACAGGACATTTACATTTATATTTACGTCATTTAGCAGACGCTCTTATCCAGAGCGACTTACAGATTCGTGCATTCAACTTTATGATAGCCAGTGGGACAACCACTGTTTTTCCTTCTTTTTTTAATCGGGGGTTGGGGAGGGGTGGGGGTGGGGGGGGGGTAGAAGGATTACTGTTATACTATTCCAGGTATCCCTTAAAGAGGTAGGGTTTCAAATATCTCCAGAAGGTGGTGAGTGACTCCGCTGTCCTGGCGTCGTGGGGGAGCTTGTTCCACCATTGGGGTGCCAGAGCAGCGAATAGCTTTGACTGGGCTGAGCGGGAACCGTGCTTCCATAGAGGGGCTAGCAGGCCAGAGGTGGATGAACGTAGTGCCCTCGTTTGGGTGTAGGACACAGGCTGTGTTTGTGTGTGTGTGTGTGTGTGTGTGTGTGTGTGTGTGTGTGTGTGTGTGTGTGTGTGTGTGTGTGTGTGTGTGTGTGTGTGCGTGCGTGCGTGTGGATGTAAATGATTTTCACCTGACTTTCTTGACATCCTTGGCAGGAGAGTGTGTGTGTGTGTGTGGGGGGGGGGGTGACAGAACGACGTGTGTGTGTGTGTGGGTGTTCATGCTTTCGTATGTGTGTCAAATCAAATCAAATTGTATTTGTTACATGCTTCGTCAACAACAGGGAAACTGACGGACCTTCTCAACAATACAGAAAAACATGAGGAATAAATCCACAATGAGTATCCGCATGCTTCCCATCCGAAACAGTTCGGAACAGTTCATGCATATATTGTGATGATGATTATTATTTTAAAAAATGTGTTGTTCGTTTTGGAATTCAACAACGTTTTCATCGTCTGTTCGTGCACACAAAACATTTTCTCAAGACAAGCCGAAGTTGGTAGCCAAAGTCTACGCCCCTTAGTTGGTGATTGGTCAACAGTAGGGATTATTCAATGAAGTCTTTGTTGTCAATCAACGAGAGACAAATCATTTTCATGGAAAACAATTTCACTTGAGAAAATACTGCATCAAACATCTTAGTTAGATGTACAATTTCACGACTAAGATCTCCTCGGCAAAATGTGTCAAAATAAATGACAGAGTTCTTGAGTTATCGTATATATTAATTCAGACTATGTTGAGGAAGTGTATACTGGCTACGGCGTCTCAGGATGGACAAACAGTATTATTACATCTTTTTTCTTGTTTTCAAGTGAAGGTTTTTTTATGAGAGTATGTGAGCACACTCGTTCGGTTCGTCTAGCCGAGTTCGTGCGTGTGTGTGTGTATGTGTGTGTGTGTGTGTGAGTGATGTGTGAAAGGTACCAGTGATGGAGAGGTGCTGGGGGCTCCATGATGAGATCTATTTGATGATGTTAGTGGTCTTAGCCATCATCATAACCACTGGATTGTTCCTCCACTCGCTACTATTCGCTGCGGCCCCCTACGTGACTTCATGCCATTGGGTGTTACAAATAGCATCCTATTCCCCTATGGGCCCTGGTGAAAAGTATTGCACTATGTAGGGAATGGAGGATGCCATTTGGGATGAAGCCATTGTGATTTATCTGCAGCCAGCCATCCTGATTGGTTGATGAAGTACTTGGGAAAACAGCGTGCAAATGATTCAAAGGCATTCTCTCCGAATCCATTTACTGTACCTCTGCATCGGGTTCAGCCCATCTCCTCTCCTCTCCTCTTCTTTCCTCTCCTGCTTCATAAATCACATTCCTCCTGGAACATTCACTTTTAGACAGGAGCATTCACTAGGGAGACGGTTTATCCATCACCGATTTAAGTATAACACCCCTTCCTGTCTCCCTCTCATCCGTATAGCCTGTTGGAGAAGTGTACCTCCCTTACTGAGTGAGAGTAACTAGATTCTTCAGGGAAGTGAATCTATGTGTTTCTGATATTTAGATATATTGATGACTTTTCATAATACATGTTTGAGAAGATGTCAAATGAAGATGTGAAGTTAATAAAGAGTTTCGTTTTAGACTGCGTTGTTACTGGAAGGCTGATTGTGAAATATATTGAACGTGCACACATTAGAATCGAGCTAAAGGGCTTTGCATTTTTCAGTGGTAAGAATGTAATATCCTGCTGATGAGGCTGGATGGTGAACATTCTTTAAAAAAGGGTTCCGAAAGCGTTCTTCGGCTGTCCCCATAGGAGAACCCTTTTTGGTTCCAGGTAGAACCCTTTTGGGTTCCATGTAGAACCCTCTGTGGAAAGGGTTCTACATGGAACCCAAAAGGGTTATACCTGGATTAAAATAGTTATTCAAAGGATTCTACGATGGGAGCAGCTGAAGACCCCTTTTAAGTTCTAAGAGTGTATACATATGTTATAATGCATATATTAGATTCAGACAGAGGCTAGCTAGCTACTAAATAGACTAACCATCAAACAGGCAAAGCGTCAACACAGGACTAAGATTGAATCCTACTACACCAGCTCTGATGCTCATCGGATGTGGCAGGGCTTGCAAACCTTTACGGACTACAAAGGGAAACCCAGCTGCGAGCTGCCCAGTGACGCAAGCCTACCAGACGAGCTAAATGCCTTTTATGCTCGCTTTGAGGCAAGCAACACTGAAGCATGCATGAGAGCACCAGCTGTTCCGGACGACTGTGTGATCACACTCTCCTTAGCCGATGTGAGCAAAACCTTTAAACAGGTCAACATTCACAAGGCCGCAGGGCCAGACGGATTACCAGGATGGGTAGCATGCGCGGACCAGCTTGCAAGTGTCTTCACTGACATTTTCAACCTCTCCCTGACCGAGTCTGTAATACCTACATGTTTCAAGCAGACCACCATAGTCCCTATGCCCAAGAAAGCGAAGGTAACCTGCATAAATGACTACCGCCCCGTAGCACTCACGTCGGTAGCCATGAAGTGGTTTGAAAGGCTGGTCATGGCTCACATCAACATCATCATCCTGGAAACCCTAGACCCACTCGAATTCACATACCGCCCCAACAGATTCACAGATGACGCAATCTCAATCACACTCCACACTGCCCTTTCCCACCTGGACAAAAGGAACACCTATGTGAGAATGCTATTCATTGACTACAGCTCAGCGTTCAACACCATAGTGCCCACAAAGCTCATCACTAAGCTAAGGACCCTGGGACTAAACCTCTCCCTCTGCAACTGGATCCTGGACATCCTGACGGGCCGCCCCCAGGTGGTAAGGGTAGGCAACAACACATCTGCCACGCTGATCCTCAACACGGGGGCTCCTCAGGGGTGCGTGCTTAGTCCCCTCCTGTACTCCCTGTTCACCCACGACTGCATGGCCAAACACGACTCCAACACCATCATTAAGTTTGCTGACGACACAACAGTGGTATGCCTGATCACCGACAACGATGAGACAGCCTATAGGGAGGAGGTCAGAGACCTGGCCGTGTGGTGCCAGGATAACAACCTCTCCCTCAACATGAGCAAGACAAAGGAGCTGAACGTGGACTACAGGAAAAGGAGGGCCGAACACGCCCCCATTCACATCGATAAGGGCTGTAGTGGAGCGGGTTGAGAGTTTCAAGTTCCTTGGTGTCCACATCACCAACAAACTATCATGGTCCAAACACACCAAGACAGTCGTGAAGCGGGCACGACAAAGCCTATTCCCCCTCAGGAGACTGAAAAGATTTGGCATGGGTCCTCAGATCCTCAAAAGGTGCTACAGCTGCACCATCAAGAGCATCCTAACCGGTTGCATCACCGCCTGGTATGGCAACTGCTCGGCCTCCGACCGCAAGGCGCTACAGAGGGTAGTGCCAAACTGGGGCCAAGCTTCCTGCCATCCAGGACCTATATACTAGGCGTATCTGAGGGAGGCCCAAAAAATGGTCAAAGACTCCAGTCACCCTAGTCATAGACTGTACTCTCTGCGACCGCATGGCAACTGGTACCGGAGCGCCAAGTCTAGGTCCAAAAGGCTCCTTCACAGCTTCTACCCCCAAGCCATAAGACTGCTGAACAATTAATCAAATGGCCACCCGGACTATTTACATCGTTATTTTATTGTGTTACTTTTTATTAATTTTTTTACTTTAGTTTATTTAGTAAATATTTTCTTTACTCTATTTCTTGAACTGCATTGTTTGTTAAGGGCTTGTAAGTAAGCATTTCATGGTAAGGTCTACACCTGTTGTATTTGGCGCACGTGACAACTACTATTTTATTTTATTTTATACATTATAATGATTCAGACAGAGGCTAACTAGCTACTAGATAGATCCATTATAATGCATAATGCTAGATTCAGACAGAGGCTAACTAGCTACTAGATAGATCCATTATAATGCATAATGCTAGATTCAGACGGAGGCTAGCTAGCTACTAGATAGTAGCTCAATTGGTAGAGCACGGCGCTTGTAACGCCAGGGTAGTGGGTTCGATCCCCGGGACCACCCATTCGTAAAAATGTATGCACACATGACTGTAAGTCGCTTTGGATAAAAGCGTCTGCTAAATGGCATATTATTATTATAGATCCATTATATTGCATAATGTTAGATTCAGAGGGAGGTGCCGTGCTACTATGACTGACCCTGTAAAACAACACATTTCACTGAACCTATCCGGTGGACGTGACAACAGAACATCTTCTCAGGCTGTGAAACAGAGATATAGGGTAAAGCTCTCAAGAACACCATGGTCACATGGGACTTGGTGCAGACAGACTCGGCACGTCTGAGTCCACAACCTACAGTCTGTGGTCCATTAGGAGCTGAAAGGAAACGTCTTGAGTCCACTAACTATAGTCCGTGGTCCAATAGGAGCTGAAAGGAAACGTCTTGAGTCCACTAACTATAGTCCGTGGTCCAATAGGAGCTGAAAGTATGTAGACCTACAGTATGATGGTCTTGTCACAGGGATAGAATGGGCCGTAGTGATTTAACTTTTAACCAAGCTCTATGAAGAAGGTGGTAGTTTCAGGCTTCAGCTTTATGTTTGGTCTTGTATAACATTAATCTGCTATAGACCTGTAGCAGTAGGTTGGTCTTATATAACATAGCCTGTTCGTTCTCTCTCTCTCTCTTTAGCTCTCTCTCTCTCTCTCTCTCTCTCCCTCTCTCTCTCTCTATCTCTCTTTAGCTCTCTCTCCCTCTCTCTCTCTCTCGCTCTCTCTCTCTCCCTCTCTCTCTCTCTCTCTCTCTTTAGCTCTCTCTCTCTCTCTCTCTCCCTCTCTCCCTCTCTCCCTCTCTCTCTCTCTCTCTCTCTCTCTCTCTCTCTCTCTCTCTCTCTCTCTCTCTCTCTCTCTCTCTCTCTCCCTCTCTCCCTCTCTCCCTCTCTCCCTCTCTCTCTCTCTCTCTCTCTCTCTCTCTCTGTGGGTGTGTTTGTGTGTCTCTCTCTCTCTCTCTCTCTTTGGGTGTGTGTGTTTCCGTGCGTCATCTGTGTATATTGAAGTTGGGTTTCTCGTCACAATGCAGAGGGTTGCTGAGTGTGGCTGGGGTCACTTTAACTTTACCCCTTTAAAGTGGCATCCGGGCGCAGAGCCAGCAGCCAAACATAATTTAACTGTCATTGTTGTGTTCTGTTCGATAGAGAGAGAGAGAGAGAGAGAGAGAGAGAGAGAGAGAGAGAGAGAGAGAGAGAGAGAGAGAGAGAGAGAGAGAGCTAAAGAGAGAGAGAGAGAGAGAGAGAGAGAGAGAGAGCCACATCATTAGAACACTGTATATAGTCATAATATGACATTTGAAATGTCTTTATTCTTTTGGAACTTTTGTGAGTGTAATGTTTACTGTACATTTTTTATTGTTTATTTCACTTTTGTTTATTATCTATTTCACTTGCTTTGGCAACGTTAACCCACGTTTCCCATAAACAATAAAGCCCCTTAAATTGAAATAGAAATTGACAGACACACACACAAACATACATGCAGAGACACACACACACATTCCAAGTACCAAGTACCCACGTCCTACCAGCCATGGACATACAGTCTCAGAAACAGAAAGACAAGCACAGCACACCCTTTCACGCTAACTAGCAGCCCACAGATACTCTGCCTCTCTCTTTCTCTCTCGCTCTCTCGCTCTCTCTCTCTCTCTCTCTCTCTCTCTCTCTCTCTCTCTCTCTCTCTCTCTCTCTCTCTCTCTCCCTCTCTCTCTCCTCTCTCTCTCTCTCTCTCTCTCTCTCTCTCTCTCTCTCTCTCTCCCTCTCTCTCTCTCTCTCTCTCTCTCTCTCTCTCTCTCTCTCTCTCTCTCTCTCTCTCTCTCTCTCTCTCTGTGGGTGTGTTTGTGTGTCTCTCTCTCTCTCTCTCTCTTTGGGTGTGTGTGTTTCCGTGCGTCATCTGTGTATATTGAAGTTGGGTTTCTCGTCACAATGCAGAGGGTTGCAGAGTGTGGCTGGGGTCACTTTACCCCTTTAAAGTGGCATCCGGGCGCATCTGTATTTTTCATATTCTTATATGTATAATAATAATAATAATTATATATAATAATTATTATATATAATTAATATATATATTTTATATTCATACATATACATTTGCTCACCTGAGGTGGAGTATCTCATGATAAGCTGTACACCACACTATTTACGAAGAGAGTTTTATATATATTTTCAACGATATTCTTCGTAGCTGTCTATTTACCACCACAAACTGATGCAGGCATTAAGATTGCACTCAATGAGCTGTATAAGGCCATAAGTAAACAGGAAAACGCTCATCCAGAGGCAGCGCTCCTAGTGGCCGGGGACTTTAATGCAGGGAAACTTAAATCCGTTCTACCTAATTTCTACCAGCATGTTAAATGTGCAACCATAGGAAAAAAAAACTCTAGACCACCTTTACTCCACACACAGAGACGCATACAAAGCTCTCCCTCGCCCTCCATTTGGCAAATCTGACCATAACTCTATCCTCCTGATTCCTGCTTATAAGCAAAAACTAAAGCAGGAAGCACCAGTGACTCGGTTAATAAAAAGTGGTCAGATGACGCAGATGCTAAGCTACAGGACTGTTTTGCTAGCACAGACTGGAACATGTTCCGGGATTCTTCAGATAGCATTGAGGAGTACACCACATCAGTCACTGGCTTCATCAATAAGTGCATCGATGATGTCGTCCCCACAGTGACCGTACGTACATACCCCAACCAGAAGCCATGGATTACAGGAAACATCCGCACTGAGCTAAAGGGTAGAGCTGCCGCTTTTCAAGGAGCGGCACTCTAACCCGGACGCTTATAAGAAATCCCGCTATGCCCTCCGACGAACCATCAAACAGGCAAAGCGTCAATAAAGGACTAAGATTGAATCGTACTATACCGGCTCTGACGCTCGTCGGATGTGGCAGGGCTTGAAAACTATTACAGACTACAAAGGGAAGCTCAGCCGCGAGCTTCCCAGTGACACAAGACTTCCAGACGAGCTAACCTGCCTAAATGACTACCGACCCGTAGCACTGACGTCTGTAGCCATGAAGTGCTTTGAAAGGCTGGTCATGGCTCACATCAACACCATTATCCCAGAACAGAGGGTAGTGCGTACGGCCCAGTACATCACTGGGGCCAAGCTTCCTGCCATCCAGGACCTCTATACCAGGCGGTATCAGAGGAAGGCCCTCAAAATTGTCAAAGACTCCAGCCACCCTAGTCATAGACTGTTCTCTCTGCTACCGCACGGCAAGCGGTACCGGAGTGCCAAGTCTAGGTCCAAAAGACTTCTCAACAGCTTCTACCCCCAAGCCATAAGACTCCTGAACAGCTAATCATGGCTACCCAGACTATTTGCACTGCCCCCCCACCCCATCTTTTTACGCTGCTGCTACTCTGTTAATTATTTATGCATAGTCACTTTAACTCTACCCACATGTACATATTACTTCAACTACCTCAACTAGCTGGTGCCCCCGCACATTGACTCTGCACCGGTACCCCCCTGTATATATAGCCTCCCTACTGTTATTTTATTTTACTTCTGCTCTTTTTTTCTCAACACTTTTTTGTTGTTTTATTCTACTTTTTTATTAAAAATAAATGCACTGTTGGTTAAGGGCTGTAAGTAAGCATTTCACTGTAATGTCTGCACCTGTTGTATTCGGCGCATGTGGCCAATAAAATGTGGTATTTGATTTGATCCAGGTGTACCAGATGCATGTTGGAGGTCAGCTGTCCTCTTATCAATAGGCAGTTTATATAAAGACCACCAACAGTCTTTTGGGGAGGCACCTGGACCAAACACACCCGCCCACCTCGTCGATTTTACCCCTTCCAAGGAAGACACACGGGACACTTTTTTCACATATTATGCCTTCTTTCCCCTTGAACTTGAATACCGCTCCGGGGTATCGAAGGAAAGCAGCATCTCCTCCTCTAATGCCCCCGCTGCAGCACTAACATTCAGCACAGGGAACACATAATCCTATCAGAGTCAGGTAGGTACAGGACTAAAATGTAAATGTAAAATGTAGGCTGTATCGAGCTAGAACCGTCACTGTACAACAGTCTCTGGGATGCTTGAAGCCGGAAAGAGTCTTTCACAATTTTTAGGGCTTTTCTCTGACTGGTACAGAGATCCTGGATGGCTACCCTCTGTAGCGCCTTGCAGTCGGATGCCAAGCAGTTGCCACACCAAGCGGTGATGTAGCCAGTCAAGATGCTCTCAGTGGTTCAGCTGTACAACTTTTTGAGGATTTAAGGGCCAATGTCAAATCTTTTCAGCCTCCTGAGTGGGAAGAGGTATTGTCGTGCCCTCTTCACGACTGTGGTGGTGTGTGTCGACCATGATAGATCCTTAGTGATGTAGACGCCGAGGAACTTGGAGCTCGCTGAGTTTCCCTTTGTAATCCTTGAAGGTTTGCAAACCCTGCCACATCCGACGAGCGTCAGAGCCGGCGTAGTAGGATTCTCTCTTAGTCCTATATTGATGCTCTGCCTATTTAATGGCTCATCTGAGGACGTAGCAGGATTTCTTATAAGCGTCCAGATTATCATTGCTTGTCCATATATGTACATATTCTTAAATTCCATTCCTTACTTAGATTTGTGTGCATTGGGTATATTTTGTGAAATTGTTAGATATTACTTGTTAGATATTACTGCACTGTCGGAGCTAGAAGCACAAGCATTTCGCTACACCCGCAATAACATCTGCTAAACACGTATATGTGGAAAAATACAATTTGATTTGATTTGATTAGTGTCCCGCTCCTTGAAAGCGGCAGCTCTAGCCCTTTAGCTCAGTGCGGATGTTTCCTGTAATCCATGGCTTCTGGTTGGGATATGTACGTACGGTCACTGTGGGGACGACGTCGTCAATACACTTATTAATGAAGACAGTTACTGATAACTGGTAAACTGGGATTAATTCCGTAACGTATTCCAGCCTGTGCTAGCGAAACAGTCCTGTTGCTTAGTGGGAGTGAAAACAGCAGAGCAGAGAAGCGTTGAGAAAAAAAGACCTTCCTTCTCTGGAACCTGTCCTTACCCCTCCCTCTATCTGTCTTTACCAGGACCTAATCTGCTGGTCCGTTGGGGATCAGTTCAAATTTTCAGGCTGAAAGCCTCTCCACCACTTCCCACTAATGATGCCACCATGTACGCAGTGTCACACGGCCCAAATCGCACCCTATTCCCTATAGAGTGCACTTATTTTGACCAGGGCCCGTAGTTGTGCACCATGTAGGAAATAGGGTGCCATTTGGGATGCAAACAGTGTCACAAATTAAAATGTATCCTACTGCTGCTATGCTTTATCAGACCCACACTCCCCTTTTAAATATAATTAATTCAATTAACTCAAAGCAATTAAGCTCTAATTGTATTCTGCCCCCATTAACTTTTGGATGACTTCATAGCTTGTTGCGTAAGTAGAGCTCTAAGGCTTCTATCTGTGGGCATGTCCTGAATGGCACCCTATTCGCCCTATGGGTCCTGGTCAAAAGTAGTGTTTACTATATAGGGAATAGGGTGCCATTTGGGATGCACTCTGTGTGTATCCTGAAAGCAGCATCCCACACTACTATGTTCCTGGAAGTTTTGAATAGTCGATGACCAACCACGATCTAATTACTCTTCCATTACTGAACACTTCAATGATCTTGGATGGTGCTGAGATTGAGAGAGAGAGGTGCTTCCTACTTCCTTCTAGCTCACATAACCTAATGAGAGAAAGACGAAAGACAAATGGTGAAAGATAGATGGAGAGAGAAAAGTACATAGAGAAATAAATATAGAGTGAAAGACAGATGGAGAGAGAATGCTTCTTTACTGTATTTTACACCATTTATTTTAGTATTTTAGTATTTTACTTCACATAATTTGTGACTGACCGGCTCAAATCGGTCTTACGAAGTAAAATTTGAAATTGTGTTTTTTACATTGTATAAAAGTAGAGACTCAGAGTTACAAAATGGTATATCATACACTGCAGTTGGGGAACAATGGGAAAGTAATTTTGCTTTGAAAGTTGATAAACTATAAACTCACTTTTGAGAAAATGGACCTTGAATGTTTTGGCACCTACTGGAGAGCTCTTCTTTGTCTACACCCATTCAGCATCGTTCACACCCTCTTAAGCTTTAGCCCCACCTATCTCTTTTAGGGTTGATCCGACTAACTTGCTAGCTACTACCAGACATCTATGTGAGAGAGAACAGCTCACTGAACCTTACTCGCCCTAGCAGAGCTGGTTAGGCTGTTATGTTATCCAGACTGTTGGTGACTGCAACTGTGCTGTCAGATTGTCCGTTTGTAAATTCAGAGTGTTTCGCGTTCAGAGCGCACACTGGACGCTCTGGCCAATGAGTAGGGTTGATCCGAACGTTCTGACCTCAAAATGACAGTCAAGCACCCAATCTAACTGGCTAACATTGGCTAGCTACTTCCATAAACATAATGAGAGAACACCCCACTCTGACCATTTTTCTCGCCCTAGCAGGGCTGGTTAGGCTGTTTTCATGGTGACTGTAACTGTGCTGCTGGCAACAATTTACAGTGGGGAAAAAAAGTATTTAGTCAGCCACCAATTGTGCAAGTTCTCCCACTTAAAAAGATGAGAGAGGCCTGTAATTTTCATCATAGGTACACGCCAACTATGACAGACAAATTGAGAAAAAAAAATCCAGAAAATCACATTGTAGGATTTTTTATGAATTTATTTGCAAATTATGGTGGAAAATAAGTATTTGGTCACCTACAAACAAGCAAGATTTCTGGCTCTCACAGACCTGTAACTTCTTCTTTAAGAGGCTCCTCTGTCCTCCACTCGTTACCTGTATTAATGGCACCTGTTTGAACTTGTTATCAGTATAAAATACACCTGTCCACAACCTCAAACAGTCACACTCCAAACTCCACGATGGCCAAGACCAAAGAGCTGTCAAAGGACACCAGAAACAAAATTGTAGACCTGCACCAGGCTGGGAAGACTTAATCTGCAATAGGTAAGCAGCTTGGTTTGAAGAAATCAACTGTGGGAGCAAGTATTAAGAAATGGAAGACATACAAGACCACTGATAATCTCCCTCGATCTGGGGCTCCACGCAAGATCTCACCCTGTGGGGTCAAAATGATCACAAGAACGGTGAGCAAAAATCCCAGAACCACACGGGGGGACCTAGTGAATGACCTGCAGAGAGCTGGGACCAAAGTAACAAAGCCTACCATCAGTAACACACTATGCCGCCAGAGACTCAAATCCTGCAGTGCAAGACGTGTCCCCCTGCTTAAGCCAGTACATGTCTAGGCCCGTCTGAAGTTTGCTAGAGTGCATTTGGATGATCCAGAAGAGGATTGGGAGAATGTCATATGGTCAGATGAAACCAAAATAGAACTTTTTGGTAAAAACTCAACTCGTCGTGTTTGGAGGACAAAGAATGCTGAGTTGCATCCAAAGAACGCCATACCTACTGTGAAGCATGGGGGTGGAAACATCATGCTTTGGGGCTGTTTTTCTGCAAAGGGACCAGGACGACTGATCTGTGTAAAGGAAAGAATGAATGGGGCCATGTATCGTGAGATTTTGAGTGAAAACCTCCTTCCATCAGCAAGGGCATTGAAGATGAAACGTGGCTGGGTCTTTCAGCATGACAATGATCCCAAACACACCAACCGGGCAACGAAGGAGTGGCTTCGTAAGAAGCATTTCAAGGTCCTGGAGTGGCCTAGCCAGTCTCCAGATCTCAACCCCATAGAAAATCTTTGGAGGGAGTTGAAAGTCCGTGTTGCCCAGCGACAGCCCCAAAACATCACTGCTCTAGAGGAGATCTGCATGGAGGAATGGGCCAAAATACCAGAAACAGTGTGTGAAAACCTTGTGAAGACTTACAGAAAACGTTTGACCTGTGTCATTGCCAACAAAGGGTATATAACAAAGTATTGAGAAACTTTTGTTATTGACCAAATACTTATTTTCCACCATAATTTGCAAATAAATTCATTAAAAATCCTACAATGTGATTTTCTGGATTTTCTTTTCTCATTTTGTCTGTCATAGTTGACGTGTACCTATGATGAAAATTACAGGCCTCTCTCATCTTTTTAAGTGGGAGAACTTGCACAATTGGTGGCTGACTAAATACTTTTTTTCCCCACTGTAGTTAAGCTTTTTTTGCCTACGCTTTTTTTGCATACTCGAATTCCACTGATTTCAAAACTCGGTCCTCCAGAAAGTGGAGAGCATACACATGACGTTAGCTAGTGAGCCAGCCAGCTAACGTTAGCTAGCTAACAGTACACTTTCATTTGACATTAGGTTTATGCAGTTTTATTATGCAACACATTTTTAAAGCTGCGTTAGACAGGATTACCTTGGCATACTGAACAGTTCAAATAGACAGAAGCGTGCTATATGGCAGACCAATCCAAACTCATCTCTCTGCATTTCCAACCCACTCATTATCTTAGCCAATCATGGTTGCTGTCTTTTTCTCTGGCTAAACCAACTAGGCTTGTAATTTAACAATTGTATTTGTATTTACAGATGGCATACAAGTTTGTTATGAAGGCACATGAAAGTTCACATGTTCGAGAAGGCATTTCTGCCCAAAAAAAAAGCATTTTTTGATTTAAAAAAAAAAGTTTATGTTCAAACGGCTCTCCTGTGAATTAGTGGCCCGTGACATACACCTAGTTTCCTGAAACGGGTCACATTTATTCTTCAAGAAGTAGACATAAAAGGAATGCATGGATAAGTCCATATAAGTCCATGACGGCAGGTAGCCTAGCAGTTAGAGAAAAGATTGCTGGTTCGAATCCCCGAGCCAACAAGGTGAAAAATCAGTCAATGTGTCCTTGAGCAAGGCACTTAACCTCTACGGGATCGGTGTCCCGTATATGGGACGGTTGAGCTAACGTGCGCTAATGTGATTAGCATGACTGTTGTAATTAACAGTAAGTAGGACATAGACCTGTCTGACATGGGCAGAAAGCTTAAATTCTTGTTAATCTAATTGCACTGTCCAATTTACAGTAGCTATTAGAGTGAAAAAATACCATGCTATTGTTTGAGGAGAGTGCACAACAACAAAAAACGTATCACTGCAACTGGTTTGATACATTCACCTCTGAAGGTAAATAATGTACTTACATTCAGTAATCTTGCTCCCATTTGTCATCCTAAGGGTCCCAGAGATAAAATGTAGCATAGTTTTGGTTGATAAAATTCATTTTAATATTCAAATGTAAGAACTGGGTTCTACAGTTTGTACCCCTGCTGTCTCTGGCTCCACACCCACCCGGCCATCTAGATGTGTGTAAGTTAGTGTATAAGCTAATGATCCATCATGTATGACATTCCTGGGAGTGTGTAAACTTACATTTTGTATTACCATATCATTTTTGTATGTTCTCTATAGTTATGTACTTGAAAATGTATCAATTGACCAAATCGGCACATTTGGGCAGACTTGATACAAAATAGTCCAGTATTGCAATGCTTCACTGGATCAATCTGAAACTTTCCACACACACTGCTGCTATCTAGTGGCCAGAATCTAAATTGCGCTTAAACTGCAATATTATAGTGTGGCCTTTCTCTTGCATTTCAAAGATGATGAAAAAAACAACAATAGAAAATGCATGTTTTTTTGTTTGTATGATCTTTTACCAGATCTAATGTGTTATATTCTCCTACATTAATTTCACATTTCCACAAACTTCAAAGTGTTTCCTTTCAAATGGTATTAAGAATAGGCATATATATTGCTTCAGGTCCTGAGCTACAAGCATTTAGATTTGGGTATATCATTTTAGATTTGGGTATATCATTGAAAAAAAGGGTTAGATCGTTAAGAGGTTAACCCTAATTTGCTCTAAAGGCGCCGTACTACTATGGCTGACCCTGTAAAACAACACATTTCACTGCACCTATCCTCTTCATGTCAAAATGACAAGATTACTTATGAGAAAGTATAATGAAACAATGGTAACAATGGTAACTCCTCAGTCTTGACGAGAGAGCGAGAGAGAGACAGAGAGAGAGAGACCTGCGGGAACACCCGCCCCCCCCCCCCCCCCCGGACCTACACATAGAGGATCCACGCCGAGAGGACCTACATTCAGACCACAGCACCACCAGCCACATCCACACCCCAACCCCAACCAACCAACACCCCCCCAAGTCAACCATGCCCACAACCAATTTAGGCCCCCTCAGATCTGACCTATGCCCCTCCTACACACTCCATGCCCCCCACTCCCGCAAAGAGGGCCTCAACATGAAAGTCACACATACACCCAGGCCGTGAGCAGGCAAACAGGCCCAACCCCCACTCTTACACTAGCCCAAGCCAATGGCCAGTGGTGGAAAAAGTACTCAAATGTCATACTTGAGTGAAAGTATAGACACCTTAATAGAAAGTTACTCAAGTAAGAGTGAAAGTTACCGAGTAAAATACTACTTGAATAAAAGTCTAAAAGTATTTGGTTCTAAATATAACTGTTACTGCTAAAATATACTTAAGTATCAAAAGTAAAAGCAAAAGTATAATTACTTGACACATTGGAAAGATTTTGCAAAAAAAACAGAGCAAACTAGAATGCTGTTTTGCCCTAAACAGAGCGTACACGGTGCCAGAATACCTGACCACTGTGACTGACACAAAATTAAGGAAATCTTTGACAATGTACAGACTCAGTGAGCATAGCCTTGCTATTGAGAAAGGCCGCCGTAGGCAGACCTGGCTCTCAAGAGAAGACAGGCTATGTGCACACTGCCCACAAAATGAGTGGAAACTGAGCTGCACTTCGTAACCTCCTGCCAAATGTATGACCATATCAGAGAGACATATTTCCCTCAGATTACACAGACCCACAAAGAATTCGAAAACAAACCACATTTTGATAAACTCCCATATCTATTGAGTGAAATACCACAGTGTGCCATCACAGAAGCAAGATGTGCGACCTGTCGCTGGGCAATAGTAGGGCACTAGAAAGGGAATAGGGTGTAATTTGGGACGTGGACAGAAGAGACTTCAATGAGCAATTCTAGGGAATAGGGAATTGATTTGATAAATGAGATAGATGACATGTTATTATGTAACATGTTATTATGTCTGGCTGGCCGGGGCATTCACGCAGACTCATTAATGTTCTGGTGAAGAGACTTTCGCGGGTCAAGCCGATCAGATAGAAGAAGGAGAGGTCATATCCACAAATAATGGCTTGGGAAACAAGGAGGCTAGTTACCATGGTGACTGAGTATAATGGCTGGCATTAGAACGCGGACGGTTGTATTCTAGAGTGCTGAGTAGCTAGACAGATTCCGACTGACGTTGTTGTGGCTCAGTATGTATTGTAGAGGTGGAGATAGGATCATCCCCTTGGGTCTCTCTGTCTATCTGTCTCTCTCTCTCTGTCTGTCTCTCTGTCTCTCTCTCTGTGTCTCTCTCTCTGTCTCTCTCTCTCTCTGTCTCCCTCTCTATCTCTCTGTCTCTCTCATTCTCGGCTCTCCTCTCTCTCTCTCTCTCTCTCTGTCTCCCTCGCTCTCTCTGTCTCTCTCTCTCTGTCTCCCTCGCTCTCGCTCTCTCTGTCTCTGTCTCTGTCTCTGTCTCTGTCTCTCTCTCTCTCTCTCTCTCTCTCTCCTCTCTCTCTCTCCTCTTCTCTCCTCTCTCTCTCTCTCTCTCTCTCTCTCTCTCTCTCTCTCTCTCTCTCTCTCTCTCTCTCTCTCTCTCTCCTCTCTCTCTCTCTCTCTCCTTCATCCACAAAGCAAATAAACAGAAAGAGGAAACAGTCTTTCCACTCTGCTACTGCCTCATTATCCCAATCTTCCAGCTACCTCTTCTCTCCCCTCTCTCTCTCTGTCTCTCTCTCTCTCTCTCTCTCTCTCTCTCTCTCTCTCTCTCTCTCTCTCTATCTATCTATCTCTCGCTCAATTTAAATTAAATTCAATACAAAGGGGCTTTATTGGCATTGGAAACATATTTACTAGCATTTTACAGTGGCATTTAATTTTATTATGAATATAATTTATTTGTGACTTGGTCCAGGCTATGTCCCAAAAGGCACCCTATTCCCTATGTAGTGCACTACTTTTCGACCTGGGAATATAGGGTTCTAGTGCACTAAATAGGGTATAGGGTGCTACTTGGTACACAGGCCAGGATGGCTGACCCATAGGTTTTTAATGTAGATGATTGTTGGCTCTGCGAGCGGCGTAACTCATTGTTTTATTTAAGAGGTTGTTGTGTGTTCTATTATGTAAGCGTTGCGTCCCAAATGGCACCCTAGTCCCTATATAGTGCACTACTTTTGACCAGGGCCCATAGGGTTCTAGTGCACTATGTAGGGAATAATGTGCCATTTGGGACTCAGGCGCTGAATGAATATTTAATTGGGGCCATTGATGTGTAGTGAACATTCTGATGAGTGGGGCGGAGGGTGGGCGGGGACACAGCACAGCAGAGAGAAGCATCTCTGTCCAGGCACCCTATTCCCTATATAGTGCACTACTTTTGATCAGAGCCATATGGGTGGGCACTACATATAGAGTAGGGTGCTATTTGGGACACAGTGCAGGACTTGGCTGCTGTCCAACTCTGAGAACTGCCTCCCTCTCCTCTCCTCTCCTCTCCTCTCCTCTCCTCTCCTCTCCTCTCCTCTCCTCTCCTCTCCTCTCCTCTCCTCTCCTCTCTTCTCTTCTCTTCTCTTCTCTTCTCTTCTCTTCTCTTCTCTTCTCTTCTCTTCCTCTTCTCTTCTCTTCTCTTCTCTTCTCTTCTTCTCTTCTCTTCTCTTCTCTTCTCTTCTCCTCTCCTCTCCTCTCCTCTCCTCTCCTCTCCTCTTCTCTCTCCTCTCTTGTCTCCTCTCCCCTCCAGTTTTTCTGCCCATCCTTGTCTCCTCTCCCCTCCAGTTTTTCTGCCCATCTTGTCTCCTCTCCCCTCCAGTTGTCATAATGCCATGTTTCCCACCCCAAGTCAAGTCAGGAGTCAGCCAGGACTTTTCAATTTAATCTGGAACATTACAGAAATGAATGAATTGCCCTCTCTCTCTCTCTGAGTGTCATTCCTCAAGTAATGGTTTCACATTTGTCATGATGTGATGATATTGAAATAAAATCGAATGTTATTTGTAAAATGCTTTGTTAACAACAGGTGCAGACTAACAATTAAATGTTTACTTACGGGTCCTTTTCCAACGCAGAGTTAAAGATAAAGATACAAAGTAAATAGAAATAGAAATAGTGAATAACGAGTAAAAATATCATGGCTATATACAGGAAATACCAGGTAATAACATGGCTGTATACAGGAAGTACCAGGTAATAACATGGCTATATACAGGAAATACCAGGTAATAACATGGCTATATACAGGAAAGTACCAGGTAATAACATGGCTATATACAGGAAATACCAGGTAATAACATGGCTATATACAGGAAGTACCAGATAATAACATGGTTATATACAGGAAATACCAGGTAATAACATGGTTATATACAGGAAATACCAGGTAATAACATAGTTATATACAGGAAGTACCAGGTAATAACATGGTTATATACAGGAAGTACCAGGTAATAACATGGCTGTATACAGGAAGTTCCAGGTAATAACATGGTTATATACAGGAAATACCAGGTAATAACATGGCTGTATACAGGAAGTACCAGGTAATAACATGGCTGTATACAGGAAGTTCCAGGTAATAACATGGTTATATACAGGAAATACCAGGTAATAACATGGCTGTATACAGGAAGTACCAGGTAAT